>NC_140965.1:90390885-90403385 GCF_056783735.1 Eptatretus burgeri
ATTCCATGTTAAATTCAGGCTTTAACACAACAAAATGTGACAAAAGGCAAGGGGTGGGAATACTTTCTGAAGGCACTGGATATATATATATATATATATATATATATATATATATATATATATATATATATATATATATATATATATATATATATATGCACACCCAAACAGGCAGACATACTTGCATATATTTCAGCAATACATGCCAAAGCTTTTCGGTCCACTCTCTCCAGGGACAAAAACGCGAACAGAATGAATCAGTATCAAAGTACACGTTTTATTGACATAGAGTGATAAGGTCAGTGCTCTTTGGTCATAGCAGATACTTGCACAAGTTCCTGAGTCCGTCAAAAGAAAAAGCAGTTGGACCTGATCGATGTCTGGTGTACCTGCGTCTGTCCTGGAAAGGAAAAGTGTCTCAACGTTTTGAGAATAAAATTAAACAGACGGTGTACATTTCCTTCTGTGCTGTTCAACAGCAAGTTTCACCACTCACCCTCTGCTTCCATCAATCCGTAAGGATGTACTGCCGACCATTCAATCCAGCAATGTTGTTTATGAGTTTAAGTGCCGATGTGGAGCTCGGTATGTGGGCCATACATCTTTGCGATTGACGGAACGCATTAAACAGCACATCCCTTTAACTGTCCAACATTTACCAACTGGACAAAGACAACCACGACGGACATGTCGGAATGTACAAAGTATGGCTGCTGTTCCTTGTGCTTCGGCAATTGGATCTCATCTTTTGAGTAATCCTCAGTGTGCAGAGGAATATAATGTAAGCTGGTTCCTAACCCTGAGCAAGGGATGCAGTGTTTCACACCTCAGATAATGAAGGCATCATTTATCAGGTCAAATGATCCTCTACTTTTTTGACAAAAGGAATTTGTGGGCACATTATATCTGTTTTGACCATGTTAATGGCTTGGACGAACATTGGTGAACATCCTCATATCCTATTTGGTAGATAATAATCAACCGATGAGTGCTTACTTACTACTCTGTGTCTAAAACATGTATGTGCAGGGCAGCTGAGCAGGGCAGCTGAGGGGGATGAGGGGGGTTGTAGCATTGGGATTCTCATTGTGTAGTATGTGTGAACGTTTTTATAGTCGTTGAGGAACTCTGGGAAGGGTTCCAAACAATGTAGCACTTACCTTGTGTAAGTCTTCTTGTGTTGCTTTATGCAGCTACTTTGGCTGGAGGAGTATGGGAGGGGTCAATCATTATATATATATATATATATATATATATATATATATATATATATATATATATATATATACATATATATATATATATATATATATATATATATATATATATATATATATATTGTTACGGTTGTGGAAATTCGCAAACCACCATTCAGGTCCCGTAGGTGAGATATCTCTGGAAGTACATGTGTAGTAAGCCTCAAACCCGTTGTTTAGCAGGAATAAATGTGATTCATTCGGGCTGCGACGCTTTGAGATAACCGTTTTTCTGTTCTATCTTTATTTTGAACCAACCACGTCTCAACCGCCATCACACAACAACCACCAACCACAACGCCGCTTCACAACAACAACAACAACGCCAACAGCAACGATCTTTACCTTCACAACTAGCTCCCGCAAACATCGCATCACCGCCATTCCAAACAGCACCATGGCCAAAAACCACCACCATAAACCCTCCACCACCTTTACCTCTCTCCTTCTGCGGCCATTCCCGCACCACTTGTGAGCACCAAGCGTCAGGCTGTCCTGGGCTCGTACGGGATGCGCGCCGAGCCGCGAGTGCAAAATGCGGCCTTTCTGAGCAGAATTCGGATCAGGAATGCTACACGCCCACTTCTGATCCGTCCAATCAGCAAGCGTGGGGCGGTTTGGCCCCGCCTCCAGGCGCGTCGGTGTAGAATCGATATATGCAAATTCTAGGATCAGGAGAGACCCACGCCCCTTTTTCTCCGTCCAATGGGCGAGCGTGGCTCCACCCCCGAGCTCGTTCTGATCCAGAAATTTGCATATAGGTTCTCCTGCCGGCCTATAAAGCGCCGAGCTCGGGGCGAATTAAGGCAGTCTGTCGGGGTTTGGAGTCTGTCGGGGAGCTGCAGAGAGAGTCAGTTTTGGAGAGCAGAGTGTGGCAGCGGCAGAGTGTGGCGGCGGAGTCTGTCGGGGTTCGGAGTCTGTCGGGGAGCTGCAGAGAGGAAGCCTGGAGCTTGGAGCGCGGACGAGTCGGTTTGAGCGCAGAGTCGGCCTTGGAGGAGCGGGTAGTGGAGTCGGGAGGCGAGGGCGTACAGGTGGTTTGCTGCTGTCGGCTGAGGAGAATGGGGGAAGAGACCGAATAGCTCGGGTCCGAGGCAAGGAAGACGGCGGTCGGCGACGAGCTCGCAGTGGAATCACTCGTCGCGGGACCCAAGCAAGCCAGCTATCCTCTTTCCCCAGAGCATCAACAATCCCCCCCCTTTTCCCCCCACGCTGAGATAATGCGAAAAGGGGGGCCCCGTTCCCACCCCCACTCCAAGCAGTGCCAACGAAACCCGCAAAGGAGCACGAAGTCGGGGCACCGCCGCGCCGCCACATTTGCGGCTCATCACAAAGACACGGGTAGGATCCACCCGGTCTCGCGGACCTGACTGCTCTTTCAGGTCCCGCGCAAATATTGGCCCACAGGCCCCGTCTGCCCCCTTGTCTTTGAGGGTGGCCCTTTTCTTTTGCTTTTGAGTAAATGTGTTGTTGGCGCCGTCTGTAAAGTAAAACTGCTTAAGTGTTGCCGTGTGCACGCGTAGTCGGTTGTAGATCTGCATTGTTGTGTTTCTTTTGTTGCAATTGCAGTAGGTGCATTGTTTGTATATGTGTGCTCTCCGTGTGCCGCGGAATAAATGTGCATAATGTTGAACTGTTTTCCGGTTTCGCTTCGTCTTTTCTTTAATTGAATCTCCATCTTGCTTCACGTAAAGGGTTGGTAGTGGGCTTAATACGCCTGATAATTAATCGGAACCGTCGAGGCCGGCGATAACACCGCTCGGTTATCCCGATAGTATGGAACGGGTCGCTTAAGTGGCCCGTGTCCGGAGTCGACCTACGGCGAGGTGCGATCGCCTGGTCTACCCTCCGCGTGGGTACTTAGGTAGGTTGAGTTTGGCGAACAACCCTATCCCACGCGGGGGGGGGGGGGGCGGTTGGCACGATCGTGGTGAGGCCGAAAGGCCCACCCGTGACTAGCTCCCGGCGTTAGTCCGAGAGGGTCACGACAGAATTGTCCGTCCGGTGGGCGACGTGCCGCGATTCGAGTTACGTGGCCATTCGCACGCCGGCGGGCGCGAATTCGCAACAATATATATATATATATATATATATATATATATATATATATATATATATATATATATATATATATATATATATATATATATATATATATATATATATATATATTCTTCTTTCGGTTGCTCCCGTTCGGGGTCGCCACAACGGATCATCCGTATGATCCGCATCGTGATTTGGCACATGTTTTACGCCGGATGCCCTTCCAGACGCAACCCTGGTCACCTCTTACAACACAGGGATATGGTACACCTATTTTAACCAGGGTATACACCGGCCCAGTACACTGGTACTCACTTCACCGACCTCGGAAGGATGACAGGCTGAGTCAACCCCCTGGTGTATTAATTCAGTGGCCCAACGAGGCTTGAACTCAGGACCTTTTGGATTACAAGCCGCTGCCCTAACCACTGCTCCAACAGCAGGATATATATATATATATATATATATATATATATATATATATATATATATATATATATATATATATATATATATATATATATATATATATATATATATATATATATATATATATATATATATATATATGGTGGCCATAAAGTCTGGAAACAGATAATAATATGTAATTCTGTTGGATGCTTATAATTTGTCTGACTGGATTGGACTTAGTGGCCCTGTGAAATGGGCTGCACACTTGCCATATCTGAACCCCCTTGATTACTTCTTCTGGGGTATGCTGAAGACGCAGATTTATTCAGTGAAAATCAGACACGAATCATCATGGATGCATGTGCAGGGATTGATGGAAATGCTGCATCAATGCACCGCGTTCATTGCAATTTTGCACAGCGCATTGAACTGTGCCTTTATCATGAGGGACAACACATTGAACATGTCATATATTGTAATGTAATGTCAATATAGCATTTATAATGTGTATTCGCCTATGTTTCCAGACTTTAACGCCACCCTGCATTGTTACGAGTATGACAGCCAAGGTTAATCCCCTGACCCAAATTGTGGTGATGGGCGGTTCACATTACCAGCCGAGATGGTCAAGCAGTCTTTTCCTTGTTAAGAGGCAGACATGTTGATCCTCGGAGATTATCACATTTGCTCGAAGGGCATGGGAAGAGTAGCGGTGTGATGGGGGCACAGAAATGGATGCACAGGGGGGTTTATACTCGAACCTCACGACAAATACACGGATACAGCCTCTTAAAATGAACACATTTAATGACTAGAAGGGCACTAGGGAGAGCGCTACCTCCGCCCCGTAATGCCTGATCTACGAGAACACATCTGGCCCAATCGTGGGGCGGATATGTAACATTTTTTGGTGGAGTTGTACACTTCTGGAAAGAAGCATGAAACTTTGCCCTGGGGGGGGGGGGGGTTGGGTATGCTGATTTCAAAAATTGCGGGAACCACGATTTCACACCAGCGGTTCCCGCCAAAAATTAAGAAATTCAAAATGGCCGCCACAAAAACACATTTTTGCTCATAAAACGACTCTCAGTAGCCTGATTGCCTTGATCTTGATGTCTATAACTATGTTTTTGAGGTCAATGAATCCAATAAAACACATGAGAAGATTCATCACCTTCATCTTCATACTGAAAATTTTAAAATATTGCTGTAATCACACTAATTTTCATAGAAACGTATCATAGTGATTTGCACCTAACCGTAATTCCTTAAATAATTGTGTTCATGCCACAAGAGCAGAAACCTGGTAAGGCTTGAATTTAGCATATTCTTGATGTTATTCATGCACCATTGTCATATAAATGCATAGCAAATTGTGTAAATGTACATCTCTACACAATGATGTACATCTCCTCTCAAGGATGTATATATCATGCCAGGCTCGAGACAGTGATATGGATGCTTTCTTCAGGCATGAAAATCATGCCTGGCCTCCATCATTGGCAGCAAATCGCATCATGCACCAATAAAGCAAATCAGACTTGATGGAATGTTTGGAATCATTGGTACCTCAAGTAGAATCTGTTCCAAAAGTGGATGTAAAAATTGTTGATGGCGCTACCCTTGTGCACATACTCGATCTGAAGAAGTAAAAGGCTTCTGTCAAAACTTTCAAGAACAACTCACAACTGGTGTTCCTGCCATATTTGGAACGCATGATCCAGGATGTAGTTCGTTTGGATGTAGTCTGGGATGTATACAAGGAGGACAGCCTCAAGGCAGAGACACGACAGAACCGTGGATCTGGAAACAATCAACTGGAAGCATTTGCTGCGTTGTGATTCGAACAAAGAGAGTCTGTTCAAACTCCTAGCCAGTGCAATACAGGAGTTTCAACCCCCCGAACGGAAGCTAGTCATCTCTACACATGGCGAGAAAGTTGTTTCATCACCCATACCCAATCTCTCGGACTTGTCCTGCACTCATGAGGAAGCGGACACACAACTCCTGTTTCATGCTTTCAATTCATTCAATCACGGATTCACCAAGCTGATGATACATGCTACGGATACCGATGTGGTGGTTATTGCAATTGCTGTGGCAAGTGTCTTAAAGGAGTGTGAAATATGGGTGGCATTTGGGCATGGGTCTAAAGTACGGTATATCCCCTGTCACCTGATTTCAGCTGAATTAGGTGATGATGCATCTTGTGGTCTTCTGTTTATGCATGCAATATCAGGATGTGATACTGTTTCTGCCTTCTTTGGAATTGGAAACAAAACAGCTTGGGCAGTATGGCAAAGTATGCCTCAGCTTACACCTACTTCCGTTAGTTTATCTCGTGCTCCAGCTCAGATATCCCAAGACGATATGGACCAAATAGAAAGATATGTTTTTCTCTTGCATCAGCGAACATCTGCACTTTGCCATGTGAATGAAGCCAGGAAGCAGTTGTTCACTGACAACCGTAAGATGGAAAACATTCCTCCAACATTACATGCCCTAGAACAGCATGTGAAAAGGGCTGTTTATCAGGCAGGGCATATCTGGGGACAGTCACTTGTAGGAAAGACCAATGTTCTATCACAAGATATATGGGGCTGGGAGAGAGTGAAAGATGATTCCCCATGGACTCCATGCTGGTCTACTCTGCCAGAGGCAGCCAAAGGTTGTCAAGAACTGTTGAAATGCGTATGCAAAAAGGAATGCACTAAAAGATGTACTTGTGTCAAAGCAAATCTGCCATGTACACAGTTGTGCTTCTGCTCGGGACAGTGTAACAGAGAGTAAGAAGTAAATCTTGGCCACGTTAACACAACACTACAGTGACATAGTGACTGATATGTTAGAGTAATTCGACAACATTTTAAATGGACACATATGCTGCACCCTAAGCACATGGTTTTCCTAGTTTTTCCATCATATAGTTCCTGCAGTATTGAGAAATACATATTCTAAAGGAACTACATGTATTGTACCTGATCATTCCATGGCTGAATAGTACAGAGTTAAGCCTGGCTACTGGAGCAATAGTAAACCCCTGGTGGTAATTCTTGGAACTTGTTCATGTCATTTTGTTGTGTAGCATAGGTGTCCCTTTAACAGAACGAATGACACACAATTGGATCCATTAAACTCATAAAAATTGTATTGGTGCGAAGATGGAAATCGATGCACTCACTTTTGATGTTGACTGTGGTAGGAAATTGCGCTATGGGCGTTTAAAAATTTTTTTTTTACAATAAAGATATATGTTAAGTCTTCACATGTGTTTTATTGGATTCCTTGACCTCGGAAACAAAGGTATAGACATCAAGATCAAGGCAATCGGGCTACTTAGAGCCATTTAATGGGGAAAAATGTGTTTTGTGGCGGACATTTTGAATTTCTTAATTTTTGGCGGGAACCGCTGGATTGAGATCGTGGTTCCCGCAATTTTTGAAATCGGCACACCCAAAAACCCCCGAGGGCAAAGTTCCATGCTTCTTTCCAGAAATGCACACTGATTTCACATATCCGCCCCACTACAATCCATTTTTGAGATATCATGCTATATATCGTTTTTGGGCCCGATCTCTCAACGGTGAAGAATCACTTTTAAAATTCTCGGAGTCGGATCTGGATTCGGATTCTCACGAAAATCGAATCAATTCGTCATGGTCAAATGCCCAAACTGTCCACCAAGTTTCATCCGAATCTGTCCACAACTTTTTGAGATATCCTGCGCACAGGCAAACAGACAGAAAGGGGTGAAAACATAACCTCCTTCCACCTTCGATGGCGGAGGTAATTATGGGATCCATATC
Organism: Eptatretus burgeri; assembly: GCF_056783735.1. Taxonomy (NCBI): domain Eukaryota; kingdom Metazoa; phylum Chordata; class Myxini; order Myxiniformes; family Myxinidae; genus Eptatretus; species Eptatretus burgeri. The sequence continues at coordinate 90,398,399 of NC_140965.1, forward strand.
CAGTTTCGGATCTTCACCAGGATTGAATCAAATCGGCCTTGTCACACACCCAACGTGTCCACCAAATTTCATCCGAATCCGCCACAACTATTTGAGATATCGTGCTATATATCGTTTTTGGCCCAATCTCTCAATGGTGAAGAATCATTTGAAGAATTCTAATATCTGGACCCGGATATTTACCAAAATTGAACCAAATCGTCATAGTCACACACCCAACCTACCCACCAACTTTCGTCTGAATCTGCCCATAACTTTTTGAGACATCCTGCTCACAGACAGACAGGGGTGAAAACATAACCTCCTTCCACCTTTGGTGGCAGAGGTAGAAAGTAGACAAATATTTACAAAGGACAATAATAAATGTAATAATTATAAATACATGAGGTAAATTAAAGTCTAAGTCAAGATGCCTCGACACACAGATTTAAACACAGACAAAGGGAAACAAAATAAAAGAAAACCCCTCCTTTAGTCTGGTACTTAGCTTGGCCCAGGGATGGTCTTTGTGGAACTTGGAAACAAGGCGCTTCTATTTGCACGTGGAGATGCATGCAAAATGGCGCCAAACTTCTATCTCGCAGTGGGAACAATTGGAGGTCAGACAAATTGTGAGCGGTATTCAACACCAAGGCTCAGAGACCCCATGCAGCTGCTTCATGCGTCGATCATCCTCACCGACCCTCTATTTGACAAACATGAGGCTCGGGGTCAGTTACGACCAAAGTAACAGCTAAACGTCTTGCTTCACCACACAAGCCAAATCACCTCAAAATGAATACAAGAATCGTGCCGTCTTCTTCAAGCATCAAAGGAAAGCCAGCCGTAAAGCCCTGTTCTTACCAGCCACCTCCTAACTACGTTCTTTGTTGACCACGTGTGTCACTCACTCTGCACTCAACCGTTCCTCATCCCCACTCTTCACTCTCCATCCTATTTGACCTGCTGCCTCCCCATGCCCTCTTCCTCTTCATGCATCTCACACCATGCCCATCAATCATTAGCCTCGGCGGCGTGACTTCGCCCGCCAAAACCCTTTGAGGTGGTGCTTCTGCCTGTTCAGCATGCTTGGCTCGCTTGTAAATGCAAAAATGTAGGAAGAGGTTACAGGGGGGCAATCACACACTGGGGGAACTTATTATTACTCCAGAGTTAATTAACACCGCACCACCCCCTGCAGTGGGGCAGATAACAGCAATTTTTGAGAGGAATCGTGCAAATGATGATATAAGCATCAAATTTGGCACATTTGTTCTCCAGGGGATTCTAATCAAATCTGCATGATTGGCCATTTGAAAATCCAAATTTGAAAAATTTGAAAAAAAAAAAAAAGAAACCTCAAAAAAGTTAAGATCACGAATCAATGTTGGATGCTGGCTGAGATGGGTGAATGTTTCAGAAACATCACCAAAGACGTTCCAAGTCTGCCATGCAGTTTTCTTCCCTTTACCGCGGAAGGCAGACACGACGTCACATCCAGTGAACGCATGGAAGTATGGGATTCCTCTAGCTTTCTCAGGCCCTATTGCAGAAACTACCTCATGGACTGGAATCCATCGCGCCTTGGCTCCGTGGCCAAAGGCAATCCACATGTTCTCAAGACCTTGTTCCTGTAAGGATGGCAGTACAGATATTGCTATGACAAGTACGTCCGTGTCATTAGCCTTAATGATAATGGACTTGCTACCATCCGTCGTTGCATCCCTGGCGTGTACAAATATTCGAGTGTCAGCTTTTTCATGACATCATGGAGACACAGCACCCAGTGACTTCCTTGTGTTGCTAATGGCATCTTCTCCTTTTGTGACAATGATTGTGCTTGTCGTGTGTGCTTCACACATCTTTTCCGCAAGGAAGTGAAACAGCTCAGTCTTGTTGCTGTCATCTCGAAGAAAGCTTCTCCAGCGACTTGGGGTCTTACTGGTTCCTGTCACTCTTCTTCTGATTCCTTGCCCCCTTTTCGACCTTGCCTCGGACTTCAGACTTGACTTCTTGTACACATCAAACACTACGTCCACCCTCTCGTACCTGGCACCATAGGATTCCACCTTTGGGATGATGTCTTCTTTAGCATAGCCATCAAATATCTCTGAAGTCCATGGAGGTAGGGCATTGATAAGTGCTGAGCCATCAATGATGACTGCATCTCCCCTTGGTTCTCTGTCTGGGATGTTCACTTGCTCTTCAAGAATTTCAGCCAGCTGTGACTTCCAATTTTTTTGAAGTTTTTTTTCTTCAAATTTTTCAAAATTTGGATTTTCAAATGGCCAATCAGGCAGATTTGATCAGAAAGCCCTGCAGAGCAGAAATGCCAAATTTGATGCTTGTATCATAATTTGCACGATTTTTCTACTATCTACTACACTACTGTGGTGACACGTAACACTTAAGCTCACAGTTTCCATACCTAATTTCATTGAGATGTCTCCTACATGTCCATGAACCAAACAACCTTCCTCATCTGTGGCGACTTCAATAGTCACTTCTGGTTCTGGGTTTGGAGCATTGGCAGGTCTCCTTGGGGGCTCTCTGCTGACGATCTCAAAGTTAAGTTTCCAGTCATTGTCTGTCCCGTTTTAACTGTTTATTTTCTCACCTACATGTTACTGTGTGTTCCTAGTTCGGTTTTGTTTCAAAAGTCATGCTATTTTGTGAGATTTCATCGAACTTGTCTTACTGGGTGCTTGAGGTCTATCCTTGAGGCTTGAGGTCTAACCTTTGTTCCCCTCGGTGTATGATCGTGTTTATTTGTTTTTTTTCTCCCCATTATCTTCAATTTCTATCTTTCCCACTTTCTTAATGTCCCCCATCCCTACCAACGAATCACTCTATTTCTTATCTTCAATCGAAAAAAAAAACCCAACCTTTCTCCGATTCTGCTTCTTCTTCTTCTTCTTCTTCTTCTTCTTCTTCTTCTTCTTCTTCTTCTTCTTCTTCTTCTTCATCTCCTCTTCTTCTTCCTGTTCTTCTTCCTCGATTTTTTCTCCAACACTTCCATGACCTAATCTGTTGAAAACTCTCTCAAACATGAATAATAATAACAAAAACGATCTCTTATAATGCTTCATCTTCCTCTTTCACATGTGTGGTACTCTATACTGTATCAGAATGCACTAATATTCTGCTATTTAAACAGACTGCGCTCATTTCGACCTTTCCTTCATACCTTGCCAAAAAAAATCCAACTGTTACAGCGTTTCGTCTCTCCATTCCCTGAATTCGCCTTTATTGCATCCCTCAAGAAATGTGTTAAATCGCATAACTAACCTAAAACTTTTTAAAACCCCAGTTTGCTATGAATGTTCGCTTTCCTCAACCATTCTTTTTTTCCAACTTTAGTGCCAACTCACTCCTCTCACCCCTCACTCTCAAAGCAAATATCCCACTCTTCTCCCTCCAAGCCTCCCTCTCACCTCTCTCAAAAACTCCCCCCTCACCATTCTCCCACCATTCATCCCCCTCACTCATCCTTCCCAAAGTTGTCCCCCCTCCCATTCACAAAGCTGCATCGTTCCACTGCCCTCTCACCTCCATCTCTTCATTCAACCTCCTCAAATCCTCAACTGCCTTCTTCCCCCTCTCTTGTCCCCCTCTCCCCCAGCACCACAGAGCCTTTCTCCTCCTCATTCGGCCCCCGCCCCTAGCTATTCTGCAATCCCTCACACTCTGTCAACAACACTCCTTACCTCCCCCCCTCGCCCCCTGTCCTACCCTCCTCCTCCCCCCCACCCCCTGCACCCAAAGCCTCCTCCCCTACCTCTTCATTAAAAGTATGGACCTCAAATATCCAGGGCCTTCGCTCAAACCTTTCAGATCTTTCCATACAGGTTGCCACTGACAAACCAGACATAATCTGCCTAACAGAAACTTTCCTCCCCCAAGACGTGTCTGACTCCCAAGTATCTCTCTCTGGTTACTCCCTCCTCCGGTTTGACAGACCTGAGCCTCGACCTGGTGGAGGAGTTGCTCTCTTCATCAAAGACTCTATTCCTCATTCTCCATGCACTGCCCTCACTCCCCACACCCCCAGGAATACCTCTGGCTACGGCTTCCCCTCAACTCCCACCTCATGTTGATATGTGTACTGTACCGTCCACCTAACAGTGATGACTCCATTTACACCTTACTATCTGAAAACATGGACCAACTTCTATCTTCCCATCCTAACTATCTCTTCCTCATATGTGGCAACTACAATTGTCATCATGCCCATTGGCTAGGTGTGGGTACCTCTCTCACCTGTCATGGCACCTCAGCAAAAGCTTTCTGCGACTCATTGGGACTGACTCAATTGGTCAATTTCCTTACCCGGATCTCAACCAATGGTAATCCATCTCTTCTGGATCTGATGTTGACAAATTTCCCTGACAATATCTGCTGCTCTTCCGCCGCTCCAATCGGTTCTTCTGACCACGTCCTTGTCAAAGTGGACATCTCTCTGGCTGTTATCAGAGTACCACCTCACCGCCGTCGAGTCTGGCATTTCACTCAAGCCGACTGGCAGGGTCTCCAAGCAGCCCTCAAACTTATAGACTGGTCACCTATCACTACTTTCTCCAACATCAACTCATCCTGGGAATTCTTTCAAAGAAACTTGCTCTCCCTCATGCACAGATTTATCCCCTCTCGTCTTCAGTTGTCCTACCCTTCCTCCTGCCCTTGGTTCACTGAAGCTTGTGGTGAGGCAGTTGTCCTGAAACAACTTGCATTTTCCTCATGGAAAGCAAACCCAACTGAGGGTAATCTCAGTTCCTTCCATAAAGCTTGGAACAAGTGTGTATCTACCCTCAGGAGAGCCAGAAAACAACATCTTTCTCATCTAAAGTCTGAACTCTCAAACCTCTCTCCCTCCTCAAAATTCTGGTGGCATCTAATGAAATCTGTTTCTGGTGAATGTCCCCCCTCCATCCCCTCCCTTACCTCAAATGGCAGCACTGCTGATACCGAACGTGAAAAGGCTGAATGCCTAAACTCGGTGTTTACAGCT
>NC_140965.1:90408385-90568385 GCF_056783735.1 Eptatretus burgeri
ATTAAATAACTTTATTAATACATTATTATTTTCTCTCACAGGAAATTGTATCTGAAATACGAAATGAAAATACTGCTTTTGCTACAACTTGGAGCGAAATTGTTGACTTGGTTGAAGACCTTATGAGCGACCAAGACCCACAGAACGAGTTCGTCCTTGATGATCCAACCAAAGAGCTATACCTTGGAGACCAGCAAAGTCCTGAAAAAGAGTTTTGCAACAATAGTACTCATTGTGAGTTATCAAGACAATACCCCCTGAACAAGTTATACCTTGATGAGCCAGAATACAAGTTTTACCTTGGAGACTCACAATTTTCAGACATTTTGAAAAATGGAGTTTTCCTTGATGATCAACAGTTATACTATGTGAGATCTATCACTGAAACCCATAAAAATTGGAAAAATGGAGATTTCCTTGATGATCCACAGTTATACTATGTGAGATCTATCACCGAAACCCATAAAAATTGGAAAAATGGAGATTTCCTTGATGATCCACAGTTATACTATGTGAGATCTATCACTGAAACCCACTATATTTCTGGAAATTGTGATTCTACCTTGGAGTCTTGGATAGATGGTTATATTTTTGGAGACTTGAAATGTGGGTTCTGGCTTGATAACTCACAATGTGATACATATCTTGGAAACTCAACAGGAATGTGGTTATACCTTGGAGACTTGGAAAGTTGGGTTTATTTTGAAGACTTGAAATGCTACCACTCTTTGGGATCTAAACCTATCAAGAAAGTTCTTATTCCCTCTTTCTACGTCATCAAACCTGAAAGCTTTAAAAGACAGAATTGGAAGAAGAGAAAAAAACATAAAAAATATACATTGTTCATTCTGGGAAGAAAGTGCAGGCTTACTCCCCCTTTCTACGTCATCAAACCTGAAAGCCTTAAAAGACAGAATTGGAAGAAGAGAAAAAAACATTAAAAAAAATACATTGTTCGTTCTGGGGAGAAAGTGCAGGCTTACTCCCCCTTTCTACATCATCAAACCTGAAAGCCTTAAAAGACAGAATTGGAAGAAGAGAAAAAAAAAAAAAAACGTAAAAAATATATATATATAGGTGGAAATCTCATTTTGAAAAAGACATTGTGTTGGGCGAGGATTGAGTTGGGGTTGAGATTTTGAATGTGAGGGTTGGGGTTGAGATTTTGAATGTGAGGGTTGGGACACACACACACACACACACACACACACACACACACACACACACACACACACACACACACACACACACACACACATCAACAAACAAAAGTTAAGCCTTGACTATTCAGTTGAGGATTCTGTGTTTGGGGTTCACAGATCTAAGAACGTCCCCCTTGACACACAGACACACACACACACACACACACACACACACACACACACACACACACACACACACACACACACACACACACACACACATCAACAAACAAAAGTTAAGCCTTGACTATTCAGTTGAGGATTCTGTGTTTGGGGTTCACAGATCTAAGAACGTCCCCCTTGACACACACACACACACACACACACACACACACACACACACACACACACACACACACACACACCAACAAACAAAAGTTAAGCCTTGACTATTCAGTTGAGGATTCTGTGTTTGGGGTTCACAGATCTAAGAACGTCCCCCTTGACACACATTATATACTGTAATACACCTCGGACTTGTTCCTCTAGTGTCCACAAAGGTGTATAGTCGGAGGGAGTGAAGGGACAACCCATTGCTCCCATGGATATTATCTGCTTAGTTTTGTCTTTTGTAATTCCTGTGAATAAAATGAACCTAAAATCTCTTCCCCTTCTAAATCATATATCTTATAAGTCCAAGGAACCGTATCTATTACATCAACAATTTTAAAAAGTTCGTTCGTCCATCGTTTAATATAACCTTTTTCAAAATGAGATTTCCACCAATATATTCATACGATATCACCAACTTTGAACTTAGGTTTTCTGACATTAATCTCTTTTTCATATTTTAATTTTGTAAATGTTTCTGATGGTTTCATATTCGTTGACGTGTGAATCGTGTCATTATACTTATCCACAATATCCTGAATAAAAGATGACCATTGTTGTGAACCGAGTTGTGTGAATTTTTTATATAGTCTCTCTTTTAAGGTATGATTAAAACGTTCAACAACAACTGCCTTCCCTTCATTAAAGGTACTGTATAATGTAATACTGTTATTTTTTAGAAAATTCATAAACGTCTTGTTATAAAACTCTCTACCCTCATCAGTCCACAATTTTTTAGGTTTTCTCTTACTTTTATTAAATATCTGTTGAAAAGCTAACATAAGAGTATTACCTGTTTTGTTTTTTAAAGGGACAACCCACGCATATCTACTCCTCAAATCAATAACGGTTAAAGCATACTTGTACCCCTTATCATGATTGAGTTCAATCAAATCAGCAGACCAGATATAATCAACTTCCTTGGAATAAACTTTCCTTCTCTGAAACTTTGTGAATATTGGTTTATGTAATTCATCAGCTAATTGCTCTTCAGTCTTAATGGCATCATTAGAACCTATAAGTTTTTTGAATTTCCAAGTCCAAGTTTCAATTTAGCACTGATCATCTTCTTCACAATGAACCGATCAACTTTTTCTCTCAAGGTTGGATTTTGTATCAGAGACAAATTATACAACATTTCTCTATCGGCTTCATGCTTTTCTTCCAACGTTGTGGTATTCCCATAATCAATATCGTGTCTCATGCACACTTCATCAACTCTATTGATTGGTTTACTCCAGGATTTAGGATTGTCTGCCTCATCTAATCTTTTATCCAAGTTTGTGCCTGGACCACAGAAAGAATACCCTGGTAGATGTAATTCCCCTGGTATTCCAGTAGTTGTAAATTTACTTCCTGATAAAAACTTTTGTATATCTCCTCCGAGTTTGTGTTTGGAGATAAATTGATTTTTTTGAACCACACACCGAACATATACCTTTTTGTATAACCCTGTTATTTTTACTTTTAATATATGAAATATTTTTAGTATTAGTTTTCTTTTTACATTTGAGACAATAACTCATTTATTTATGAGAAAAATTCCTGCAGAGTGCAAAAACCTTTTTAGTTTCCAACATGCACATTTGAATCTTAATTTTTAAAACATAAAGAATCCTTAGAAATGCCTTCACTCTCTCCTCCATTTATTTCAGAAAAAACTTGAATTAAAATGAATAGCTTGTCGATGCCAATAGTTTTGTCGAAAGTATTGCAAATAGACTTGTTAATTCTTTGTATTCCTCCTTGGTGGGTTGAGTTATTTTCTGTAATACCTCTATTCTTTTTTGAATCTCACTGCTTTCCATACTATAATATTTATTTATTCTCTCTCTTTCCTCCCTCTTCTCTCTTCTCCTTTTCCTCCTTCTCTTTCTTCTCCCTCTCCTCCTTCTCCTTTTCCTCCTCTTCCCTCTCTTCTTCAACTCCTTCCTCATCCCTTACTATCCTTGAATCGCTTACACCCCATAGAATATTATACATATATTCATCAGGATTTCTTGTTATTCCTGTATCCAAAATATTTTTTTTTACAACAGGAAACCAATAAAATTTCTTTTGAATTTCTAAAAGAGCCTTACCTTTTCTTAACTTTATAATTTTTTCATTATTTAACATTCTAATTAAATCTAAAGTTGTCGGTTTATCAACATCAGCATAATGCCAATCTTTTATTGAAAATACCTCATTCTTATGTTGTAGAACATATTTATTAAAATACCGAATACCCTTTTCTTGAAGGTATGCTTGGACACAGAAATGATAATTTTCTTGAAGCCTTCTTGCTGTCATTTATGTATTAGAAATATATGTTAGAATAATATTATGGCACGAAACACCTCCCCATCTTCCCATAGTTAAATCATTTTGTATTTCCTTACTTATTATATATAATCCTGTTTTTTCTGTTTTCATGAGATAAACAAGGGCAAAACCATTATTATATTTACCCTTATTAAATTCTTTTATTTGTTGTTTACTAATCGTGGCCCCACAAAACTCATTCTCGATACCAAGTGGATAATATTCTTCCTTACGAGACTGATTTAATTGTTCCAGGTCTTCAAGGTTAATTTTAAATGACCAATTATACCCTAAATCATTCATATCATACCCCCATTGTTCTATTCTCATGCAAACGATACGCCCTTCTTTATAAAAATTTATTTTAATTCGAACTGTGAATTCTGTATGACCTGGAGATAATATCAACACTTCTGTATCTTTGGAATACACAGCCATTTTATTTGAGGATATATATTGTGATAAATTGCTTAATCTCACCAAGTCATTCGCGTCAGTCGGGCTTGGATAATTTTTTAATTTATAAGCATTTTTCATGTTAATATTTTTGGTTATATTATATTTATGTCGTTCAGCCTGTGCCTTTGTGTAATAATTTGATAAATCAATATCCAGTTCTTGAGATACACCAAAGATAGAACCATCTTTACCAACATAAGTCATTTATATTAGATTAAAAATAACATCATAAAATTTTTTATTTTTGTTGAGTTGAAATAACACATATAGACATAATTGACCACAACACTTGGAATTTAATTCTTGGACTTGAAATGTTTGATAAACACCATTCTGTAAGAATTTTATGACTTCAACAGGTGGTGGAAGACCAAAACTATCAAAATAATATTTGTCTTGACCATTAAAAATACAAACCCAATGAGAACCGTTCCATTATTATCTTCTAAGTTCATAATAATATTCTTTGTATGTTTCGGCACATTTGTTAATTCATCTCTCATACAAATAACCACATTATGAATTTTTAATTTCTTACAATATTTAACAAGTTGTAAATTTGATGTTGTATTCTTTCCAAATTCTTTCAACCACTCATCAATGCTCATTTATTTATTAGAAAGATATAATCCATTACCTCTTTTCGTTAATTTTACACCTGCTTGTGCAATAGAAGAAAGCATATCTCCAACTAACAATCTCGCTTTATCAGGCAGACCTTCAAGTTTTTCAGCAAAATCTACAATTACACCACTTCCACTAATTTGTTTCTCCAACTCTTTGTTATGTCTTTCCAATTCTTTTTGAGCCTGGAGTTGAGCCTTCCTTTCGTTGGCAGTTTTCACCGCTGTTGAAATACCACCCGTCAATGCTCCAACCGCACTTAAACCAGCAAATAAAGGAATTAGAAATGGGAGAAATCCTCCACTCGTCTCTCTTATTGAATATTTTTTCAACATTGGTTTTGTCATTTTAATTTTAAGTGAGCCAGTGTCATTCAAGATTTTAACCTGTTCTCTTGTGAGCAAAACATCAATTCTTACTGCTCCTTTTCTCTGAATTGTATTAACGTTAATCGTACAAGGCTTTTGATTTTGAACACAAGATGATAGTTTATGAAGATTGATTTGATTAACATATACCCCAGTTGGTACTTTGCCACTCATTTATTTAACAAAAAATTATGTGAGACTAATCATCACATCATTATCTGTATTAATCTGCAATTCTGTTTCTTCCAAAAGCAAACAATATGTATCAACTTCTTCACTCTCTCCTCTTTCAATGTATAGGGAAGTATCCACTCGATTAGACTTTATAGTTTCCTTTTGCGCGCTCAGGTCAAACGCATAGATTGTATACAAACTTTTAAATGCTGTCATATCCAAAATAGGTTCTTTATTTCCATTACTTTCACACACCTTTTGGTAAGACTTGTATGCTTCAGCAAAATCATTTTTTTCCCAATTAATTTCCAATCTATCTCGTGGATAAAATGTTCCATCTCGAGAAACGCGAAGTTGTTTCACCTTGGCATTATCACTCAATGCATTATTCTTATCAGTCGCAGTATCACCATCTGGCTTTTTAAAAATGATCCACAGATATCGTGGCTTTCCTTCCAGAACACCCAAATTCCACGTGTAAGTAGTTTGATTGAGTTTAACGTGTTGACATCTTCTTTTGAGGTATGATACACTGAGTGGTTTCTTTGAGTTAAGTCTTCGATTCAACATCTCTTCTGTTTTAAGATTAGGAGTATATTCACTGATATACCAACTCATCTCCTCAATTACAAATTTATTCTGTTCACCAAAAGCACTACCAACACCAAAAAGCAATCGATTTTCATTATCATTCCTCTGTAGTTGAAATCTAATTTTAAGACCATACAGAACTTTATCATGATCACAAAATCCAAATATACCTTTAAGAGGAACTGCCACAGTAAAACTATTTTCTGTTTTAGTATCATCATTATACATTCCTTTCCTTTGTGTATATCCAGGGTCTGTGTTTGTTCCCGTTGACATATCAGGAATAAAACCTTCGACACACCCCTTTCCCATTCTATCACTGAATGTATAGAGTGTAAATTTCATCATTTCAGATAAAGCAGAGACATAATCAACCGCTTCAACTTCTTGTGTTCCAATATACAAACGCACACTATCAAACATTTTCCAGAAGAAATCATTTACAAGTGTAGCGTTTGTGTTATTCCCAGCTTTAGTGAATTGAAATTTACACAACAATAAACTTTCGGAGAGATTCAAATAGGTTTGTTGATTATTTATTTCAACTTTTTGTACCATTCGTATTCCAGTCTGTTCCAGTTATTGCATTTACCTTGAAGTAATCTTCTTTTTTAGTGGAGTTTGAGATAATAATAGTATCATCCAAATCATAGATACTATCAATTGCTTCCATACTTGTATTTATTTAGGAAAAAAGATGTTAAAACTTTTGAAACCCTGATCCAAGTATTTGAATTATTTTCTGTCGTTCTTGGGGGGACAACTGAGTTTTGCCTTTCTTAATTTCTTTTATTGCTTGTAATTTATGAGATTCCTTCTGAGCATCTTTTATACTCTTTACAGCACCTGCTACATTTCCCACAGCAGAAGCAGTTGAACCAATTAGATCTTTATGTTTAAGAATAGTTGAACCAATACCCATGAGAGTATCAATTATCCCATCTCCTCGAAATTGATGTCCAACACCCCTTTGTCTCTTAGGTTTATAGTATCCTCTACCAAGATACATACCTTCACCCTTGTAGTATGGGGAAAGGAACATCCCATCCCCTGTAATTATTTTATATTTTCCCAACTCGTGTTTCCTCACAATAACCATCGTATTTATTTATTGGAAAACTTCACGTAGGTGAATTCTGATGGATATAACTTCTCCATTAAAAGAAATCACACGATTATCTTGGTCGGTTATCCTAAAATTTACTCTGTGTATGGTTTTTCCTGACACAGGTAGATAAACCAAATTTTTGGGTTCCATATTGAATTTATAACCAATTGGGGTTGAGTATGCGCTGAATGAAAATATTGTATTTGTTTTTTTCCCATCATTATAAGCACCATCAATCAAAACACAGTGAATTAACACCGAATTTATTCCTGAGGATATTTGAATGACATTATCACTGTAAAACGTCCCATTAGTTTCAATCTTTTTTGAGGAGAAACCCAATAACTCTCTAAATGAATTATCAATTGTGAAATCAACCTTGTAGTTATTTTTAACTTTAATCGTTGATTATGAAGTATGTTTTTGAATGTTTATAACAATATTTTTTGGTTCATCACCCTGTTCTTTCATAAGACGAGCAATTTCGGAAGATATTTGAGAAATCTCATATGCTCCGGGTGAGACTGTTATCGTTTTGTATCCACTTCCGGGATTATAACTAAACTTGTCATTTTTATCAGTTATATTAAATAAGGTATTATAAGTTTCCATGGACAATAAAGATGCCTCATATTCTTTTGTTGTGTCAAGTTGTATGGGTATGGGAATGAAGATGTGTGGTCGCTTGTTGTGAAATTGAAACTAAGGATTGTGCTTCTCATCTTATTTAATATGCGATAAAATGTCTTTATATTGAGATTTATTAATTATTTTCATGTTCATCAACTGGTCTAAAATGGCTGATGCTTCATTAAAACAATTGTTATTTCCAGCCTTCTTACTGCCTAACAACAACAACAGTCTATTAACTAATTGCGATGGGTCATTTGGAAGAAAACTAACACCTGAACCAAGGATACTTAAAGCCTGAATAATGTGTTTCTCCTTCTCATTCTTCCTACTTTTACCAGAAAGAATAACCTTATAATTTAGAGTGTTCAGCAGATCAATATATACTCTATCATCATTATTTTCCATATCCAATGGTTTATCAATATACTTTGATTCATCCCTCACAGTTGAACCTTGTCTTCCATCTTTTGTGAGAAGAAACATTAATCTCGGAGTTAGTTTAACAGGGGGTTGAGCAGAACCTAAGAACCTTAATTCATCATTAAATATCAATACCTTTTCTTGAACAAGATGAAATATTGCTGGTTGTTCTGTTGGAATGAGTCCTGCTTTGGTTTTTGAATCTGCTGAATATTCATTGTTTTGAACAGCATTCACAATATAATCAGCGGGTTGATTAATCTCTTCCAGTTGTTGAAATAATTCTTCATCATGATATTCTAATTCTCCAATATGCTCTAATTCTTCCTCCGTCATTTGACTGAAATCTTTTAACATTTGAAGCTTTCTGGGAGTATATTCTACTGTGGGAACTGTGGAAACATCTTTCATTTTTTCTTGGGAAGTTTTTAAAAGTGGTTTAAAAAATTTCTCTTGTTTTCTTTCAAATGCTTCTTCGCCCGTTAGTTTCTGTCTGCATTTCTTCTTTATGTCTTCCTGTTGTTTTACAACTTTTGAAACCAACTCTTGATGTTCCTTAAATCTTCTTGCTCTTTCTTTTGCATCCATTTATTTATTGTAAAATATAATTTAATGTATTGTAAAGATCAACAGGGAAATTTTCCTTTTCTTCATCATTCAAGTAGATGTGTTCAAATAAATCCTTTTCTTTAAATATTTCATCAAATTCTTTATTAACATTAATGCGAGTTGTAATTTCTTCTTCACTAATACTTGCATCTCTGCTTTTCATACGTTTGCGTTGAGTTTCTTCATCAACATCAAAACCGAATGATAAAATCTTCACTCCGCTCAGATGTTTAATAATTTGTCTCGTTCCTTCTGGATTAGTTTCTAATATCCCAACACCACCATATTTTAGTTTCCTTAACTCACTCTTACAATGTGAATATTTTGTTGTACCAAGAGAAACCTCCTCAAACATTTGACCTTCATTCCTCAATCGCATATGTTCCTCCACTGAAATATAGTGATAATCTTCACCTTTTACTTCTCCAGGTCTTATTGCTCTAGTTGTTGTTGATACAATGCGTATCATGGGGTGTTTTTTAAGTAAATTTACAATATTCTCATTTGTACTACACAAGAACCTTGATTTATGAAAGTTTTTTCCAGAAGCAGATTTACCCACAAGATTTATAATAATAGTTGTCATTTATATATGTAATTGTTTATAAAACAAAAAATATATCCCTTAATATCTCATCTTGTTTCACAACAATATATTTATATTTTTCAGTCGTGTGCTTCATGTAATCCTCAAATTTCTTTTTACTACATAATGTAGAACAATTATCTCTCCAAAAATTATTGATATCTATTGAATTTAACTTGAATAAAATAAAAGTATTAGCATTGTTTCTGATGGAACGACGAGGAAGTTGAAAGTACGATTGACTAAGATAAATACAATTACAAGAAGAATGTCTCCCTCTTGTGTAGTCGCTGTCCATTACCGTTTGGTTTCTCTCATTAACACAATCATCAAAGATAACGAGGTTCTTTTGATTTATCCAAATCTTGGGGAGACGGTATATCATCCGTATTATCACTAAGAATACAAGTTATAGGATTTGATTTCTTTTTACATCTCTGTGTATCACAAAATAGTTGAATTATATCTTCAATGTTATAATCATTTAGGTTTTTTGATGTTTAAATAAACCGATTATATCTTCTTTTTGAAGACCAGCATTAAAACCTTGTGAGAGTAGTTGATACTCTGGTTGAAAACTCGACTTTGTGAAAATTATTAAATTTTCATAATCTAAAAAGTTGGGAGTGAGGAGCATTTTTAAAAGTAAGCAGGTTTTTCCACATCCACTTGAACCAACTATGAGACATCTTAATGAATTTGGGAGATTTTTATGGTTGTTAAATTTTATCTTATTTTCCCAAATGGGTAAAAAATCATTCATTTATATATTTGGAAAACAGGTTATTTAATTTATTGTTGGCTTTTTTAGAAACTCTATATTTTATCCTAAGTTCAGGTTTAATTTCAAGATAATCCATTATTTTATTTATACAATATCTTGTGTTGATATTTCCCTGAAAATTACATCCATGAATAATATATAACAACAATCCTTTGAACATTTCTCTTATACGTTCAGTTTCTTCCCTTGTAAGGAAAGGTGTGTTATCACCCTCATACTTTACATTCATTTCTCTAATCAATCTTGTAAAGTAATTCATTTTTGGTGTTAATCTAAAAGAATTATTTTCCTTTTTATATTTTTATTATCATTAATTAGAAGATAATCACAGAATATACATTGTTTATAGGCTTTTGACTCTGTGTTTAATCCCCGTCTTTCACATGCAGGACAATTCTCAAATTTGTCATATGGAGAATCAGGAAAGTCTAGCATATTTATAAAGTAAAACTTTACTTAAACTGAAATTCATCTATACTTTCAGTTGTATATTACCATCGATATCGATATACTTTTTTTCATTATCAGATTCAACGACAACATTTTTTATATGAAAGGTAATTTTAAAATGATCGTTAATAACTATTGAACGAAATATCATTTCACCTGATATATTAGCATCCTTTATTTCATCAGGATTTACATCTTTAGGGTTGTTGAAAAAAATACAAATTTCTCCTTGCATATTACAGATGGTCTTATCTTTTCTTTCTAAAGCTTCATCCATAAGATTTTTGTTTTTTGATACTTTTTCTTGTTTCATTGCTTTTTCTAGTTTTGAATATATTACTAGAAGGAGAGGAGAAACTTTTGTTAGAGATACTTTAATTGATGTTCTACCAGGTATACTAAAAGCCCTTCCACTGAAGGAAATTGAAGAACTCATATTATTTACCATAATTGTTTTTATCCAATAGTTGTTATATTTATCTTTGTTCAATTTTACATCCTTGACATATTTCTCAGTATCTTTAACAAATGAAGAGATTGATTGAAACTTGTCTTTTGTGTCTTGAAACATTGTATTTATTAAGTGAAAAAGTTGGAGGATAAAATGGTTTTAAGCACAGATTCACCTGTAAAATAAACGAAATTTTCATCAAGAAAATTTTAGTTTAAGCAAAGATTTATTATATAAATATGGTGAATACAACATACTGCGATGTTTGTAATCACGAATATAAACATTATAGAAAACACCTCCGAACCAACAAACACACATTTAATCTGTTTCATAAAATATCTCCTCTTGAGTTGGAAAGAAAACATTGTGATATCTGTTCAAAGGATGTTTTGAAGAGTAGTTATAATAAACATCTTCAATCACAAAAACACAAGAAAAATGAGTTTAAAGTAAAGGGAGACTATTATATTGAAAACACTGATGGGGCATTTAAAGGGCATATAAAAATAAGGATTTTTCAATTTGGAGAACCCGGTCCATCATCAATAGCTGAATCAATTGAAATAGTGAAACCCAATGTTGAAAAATTTATTAAAAAGACATTAAAAGAAATGAAAACTTTAACGTTTTATATGGGGGTGAAAATGAATATGAAAAGACAAGATGAAGAACAAACTCCTTATATGAGAACAGATCTTCATTTTATAACATCATTTCAAGATTTTTTGAATAGTGGGGTTTATGAAGAACTATCAAGACAAGAGGAGGATGTTGATAATACAGTGGTAGGAAGTGGATTCAATATTAAAAAAATCATCTTTTTAGATATACACATTCTAAAATCAAACCCTCTTAAAGCTTCTTCTTATATTGAATTACCAAAAGAAATAAAACGAAAGAAGGCAGTTGTTAATATTAAGAATAATGATAATAAATGTTTTCTCTGGTCTGTTCTTGCTCACTTACATCCACCAAAATGTAATTCAGAAAGAGTAAAACAATATATGAAATATGAGAATACCTTGGACATTAAAGATTTTAAATTCCCAATGCCACTAACAGATATTCCTAAATTTGAGAAAAAGAATAATCTTTCTATTAATGTATATGGATTAACGGATACAAACAAAGTCCAAATATTAAAAATTTCAAACAACTATAAAAATGAAGAAACACACATTGATCTTTTATATTTTAGTGTTGGAAAGAATTCACATTACACATACATCAATAATTTATCAAGATTAATCTCTTCTCAGGTATTCAGAACAGCAAACAAAATATATCCTTGTAAGCGATGTCTTAATTCATTTCCTACAAAAGAACGATTAGAACAACATTCAAAATATTGTAGTAATCATAAATCAGCTGTAATTACAATGCCTAAACCTGGTGAAAAGATTTCTTTTGAAGATTATAATAAATCTATCATGCACCCATTTGTGATATACGCTGATTTTGAGTGTATCCTTAAAAAGATTAATACTGCTTCTCCTAATCCAAAAGAATCATATACAAATAAATATCAAAAACATATTCCTTGTGGTTTTTGTTATTATATCAAATCATCTGTTGGAGAAAAGTATCACAAACTTGAACATTATCGTGGAAAAAAAGCTTCACAAGAGTTTGTAAAACGATTAGAAAAGGATTGTATAAGACTCACTAAATTAATGAAAGAAACAAATGAACCGATGAAATTAACCAAAGAAGAAAAATTAGAATTTAGAAAGAACAATATCTGTCATATTGGTGAGGGGGAAATTAAGGAGTCTAAAGTTAGGGATCATTGTCATCTTACTGGTAAATATAGAGGTCCCGCTCATTCCTGTTGTAATCTTAATTATAAATTACCTTCTTTTATTCCAGTCTTTCTTCACAACAGCGCCAACTATGATACACATCTATTTATAAATGAACTTTCAAAAACACCAGGGAATATTTCTGCCATAACAAACACAAGTCAAAAGTATATTTCATTTACAAAAATGATATTCACAAAACCTATAACTCGTATTCGGTTTCTTGATTCTTACAAGTTTATGGGAACACCACTAGCCTACCTCGCATCAAATCTAAGCTCCACGGACTCTTTTCCAAATCTTAATTCATTCTTTCCAAAAGAGGAAATTCTCACTAAAGAGGAAATTCAGATTAAAGAGAGAATTCAAAGTAAAGAGGAAACTCTAATTAATGAAGAGATTCTAACTGAAGATGAAATTCTAATTATAAAGAAAATTCGAACAATGAATGAAATTCTAACTAAAGAGGAAATTCTGATTAAAGATGAAATTCTGATTAAAGAAGGAATTCTTACGAGAGAGGAAATTCAAACAAGGAATGAAATTCAAAGTAAAGAGAAAATTCTTACAAGTAAGGGAATTTATCCTTATGATTATATGGATTCATTTATGAGATTTAAAGAAACACAACTTCCATCAAAAGAAAGTTTCTATAATAACCTTTATGAAGAAGAGATAAGTGATAAGGAATATAAACACGCACAAGTAATATGGAAATTATTTAAGATAAAGAACCTTGGAGAATATCATGATTTATATCTAAAAACAGATGTTTTATTGTTAGCTGATGTGTTTGAAGCTTTTAGATCACTCTGTCATAATAAAAATTGTTATGGATTAGACCCTGCCCAGTATTTCACAGCTCCTGGTTTAGCTTGGAGTGCAATGTTGAAAATGACAAAACAAGATATAGATTTAATCAGTGATGTTGATATGCTTTTGATGATTGAGAAGTCTAAAAGAGGTGGAATATCACAAGTATGTTCAAAAAGATATGCTAAAGCAAATAATAAATATCTTGCAAATTATGACAGTGAAAAAGATAGTAATTATTTGATGTATTTTGATGATAATAATTTGTATGGATGGGCAATGTCTCAATCTCTGCCTTATGGTAAATTAGAGTGGGTGGAAGAAAAGGATTATGAAAAGGCTTTGATGAATATTGTTATTTCTTCTCAAGAGGAATTGAATGACGAAGAAGAAGGTTATTATTTTGAAGTTGATTTGAGGTACCCGAGTGATCTTCATAATAAGCATAAAGACCTTCCTTTTGCATGTGAGAAAGAAACCCCAAAGAAAGAATGGTTCAGTGATTATCATAAAAGTTTTAATATCAAAGGCAAATCAACAGAAAAGTTATTAACAACATTCTATGATAAAGAGGGATATGTTTTGCATCAGAGAAGCTTAAAACAGTTTTTGAGAGAAGGATTGAGAGTAGCTAAAATTCATAGAGTTTTAAAATTTAAACAAAGTCCTTGGGTGAAAAAGTATATTCAATTCAATACAGATATGAGAGCAAATGCAAAAGTAAAATTTGAAGGGGACTTTTATAAATTAATGAATAATGCTGTATTTGGAAAGACTATGGAAAATGTTAGAAACAGGCAAAACATTAGATTCGCAACATCTTGGAAAGAAGCTTCGAGATTGATAAATAAACCAAGTTTTGAGAGAGAAGAGGTTTTTTCAGAGAACTTTTCTGCAATTCATATGAAAAAGGAAAGTATTGTAATGGATAAACCAATTTATATTGGAACAGCAGTTCTTGATTTATCAAAGATATTGATGTATGATTATTTGTATAATGACTTAAAGAAAGAGTATGGTGAAAATGTTTCATTGTTGTATATGGACACTGATAGTTTTATCCTAGATATAAAAACTGATGATGTTTATGAAGATATGAAGAAAAATATTGGAGTATATGATACAAGTAATTTCAGCAAGAAGAGTGAGTTATTTTCCAAAGAGAATGAAAAGGTTATTGGTAAGTTTAAGGATGAGTTGGGTGGAAAAGTAATGAGTGAGTTTATTGGATTGAGAGCAAAGGCATATGCTTATAAGTATGGTGATCAGATTGATAAGAGGTTAAAGGGAATAAAGAAATATGTAATAAAGAAATCAATAACTTTTAGAAATTATTATAATTGTTTGATGAATAAGAAAGAAGAATATAGGAAAATGAATACAATAAGAAGTTATAAACATAACATATATAGTGAAGAAGTAAATAAAAAGGCATTAGGAGCCTTTGATGATAAGAGATTTATTTTAGATAATGGAATAGATTGTGTTCCATATGGATATTGTATGATAGAGTGAATAGAATAGATTGTGTTTTAACGATGGGAAGATGGGTTAGGGTTTTTTAAGGGCTACTGCCGCGTTTTTTCGCAATATATAAATGGTTAAACCAAGTATTAATCAAACTAAAGAGTGGAGAAAATCTCAGTCTTGGTATATAAATGGAAAACATAATGAATGTGAAAAATATCAAATAAGTCTTATTGAAAAAATAACTAAAACAAAGGTAAATAAAACAAATAAGCGAATCAATTTAAAAACTAGTAAGTTAGAGGATGTAAAGAAAAAAATGAATATCCTTGAATGGACTGAAAACTTTGATGGTTATCAATTGAACAATGAAAAAACAATTTACTATAATCTCAAAATGATATGTGGCTCAGGAGGTGGTCAAACAAGAGCATTAAGAGAAGTTTATCATTTCGTAATGGCACAAAAGGGGTATCTTAAAAAATATAAAGATTCAAATGTTTTGTTTGTCAATATTTTAGATGGGGATTATTGTGCAAAGAAAATTAAACAATTGAAGGAATTTGAGAATGAACAAATCTTTATAGGTTCAATGAGTGAGCTAAACAATATGCATCGGTTATTTGATAAAGAGTGTCCCGAGGCTTAGACGTTTCAGATATTTCTTTAGAATCACCTTTAACAAATCTTTATCTTGTTGTATGGGTTATTTGAATAGAGAGCCCCTAGGTTAAAAGGGGAGACAAATAAATATACCTTGGGATAAAAAGGGGTTTATTTTTAGGGAAAAAAAGGGAATCGCTGAAAATCCTCCATTCATTTACATGGGGAAAAGTGAGCCAGAATCAGTATTCTTACCCTACTTATATACATATACATATATATACATATATATATATATATATATATATATATATATACATATATATATATATATATGTATACATATATGTATGTATATATATATATATATATATATATATATATATATATATATATATATATATATATATATATATATACATATATATATATATATATATATATATATATATATATATATATATATATATATATATATATATATATATATATATATATATATATATATATATATATATATATATATATATATATATATATATATATATACACACAGGGTGTCCCAAAAAAATGTACTCACACTTTCGCTCTGCATAACTCATTGAATTTTTCTTTTATTTTCAGATCAATTTGACCCTAATAATGGCAGAAGTATGACTAGGTGTTGAAGAAAGAAAATTTATCATAAAGTGCTTCTGGAAGCACGAAAACATCATGAAAGTGCAAAGACAATTTGGAAGACATTTTCACAAAGATCTACCAACACGACGCACTATTGCTCGCATCCGAGATAAGTTTGAAACAGATGGAACTGTGCATGACGTCCATCAGGAGCGTTCAGGAAGACCACGGTCATCAACCACCCCCGCAAAGGTAAATTAATTGCTGGAAACCCTCCACCGATCCCCACGGAAATCTGTACGACAAATGGCTCATGAGAGGAATCCAAAAATCAAGCGCCCATCGCATTTTGAAGCGAATTAATTGGAAAAGTTACATTCCAACATTAATCCATTGGTTCGCGTTATTGGCTGTGTTTGGAACGTGATGGTCGTCAGTTTGAACGTTTGTAAACATGCATTTATCCATTTATACATTCAACCATTAATCTTGTTTCCAAGTCAATAAACAACGCATTTATTATCATTTAAAGAGTGCGTACTATTTTGGGACAGCCTTTGTATGTATATATATATATATATATATATATATATATATATATATATATATATATATATATATATATATATATATATATATATATATATATATATATATATATATATATATATACATATATATATAAATATATATATATATATATATATATATATATATGTATATATATATATATAGTTTGCATTTAGTTTGCATTAGCGGGAACAATTGTCTGGGTTGCAGACGGATGGTTGTTCTTTGAGGATAATGCAGTTTTCCCATGTGAGACATAATCCGTGGAAATGCTCACTACAACAGTCAGAAGGTGCATTTAATGTTTAAATGACGGATGTCATCATCAGTGGTTAGACATCTATCAGTATGCTGTCCTGATGAGGGCCAACAAGCCTGAAATCTGGATAGGTGGCTCCGTTTGATGTCTTGCTAATGTTGACCATGTAATCTTTGTCTGTTTGATAGAGTTGCCAGGCCTGTATTGGAGGTGACGCTTTGGTGTCAGACTACGTCCAACGGAGATCAGGGGAGTGCTCGTCACACTCCACATGTTTCAATTTACCTGCCGATTGCTTCATGCACCCACTGGTTGAATGGTTTGAATTAGTGTGAACAATTGTCTGGGTGGCAGACGGACGGTTGTTCTTTGCGGATTATCGGGTTTTACTGTGAAACATAATCCGTGGCGTTGCTCACCATAACACAGGAGGTGTGTTTGATTTAACATATATATGCATTTTTTTTCTCCTCCTTAAAATGGAAATGTTGGATGTATTGGCCTGTTGTGAGTGTCTCGTTTGTCTGAATGTCCCTCTTATGTGTTACTATTGAAATGCATGAATATCAAAAGTTTTTCCTTCATAAGTATGAAGGTTAGTATGAATGTTTTGCTTTTGTTTCAGAGCACAAGAGAAGTTCAGAAAGATATTATTAGGCTCCTTTTTCAACGAATCTTAATCACACACGTGTTGAGGTTTTTCCCCCTTAGTTCAATAGATTTCAAGTTTTACGATTATAATGGCCTGTGTATGATTTTCTGCTTCCCAATGGGCGCTAGTGCAGTTTTATTTTTAATATGCAGTGTTCCTGATTTATTCGTACTTATTTTTCTACACTAAGCATTATCCTGAAGCATAACTTTAAAAGAAACTTAAAGAGAATAATTATTTCACTTTCTCAAAGTTAAACACTTTAAAATCAGCTTCCGCATCATATGACATCCCAATAATTTTTGATTCCTCACTTCATTTTATTTGTCGTTTTTCAACAGTATTGCCATTTAAATCAGCATTCTTTCCCTTCTCCATTTTGAACTGGGTCCATTCTGACTTTGGTCATGTACCAATGACACAGTCCAATTGAGATGTTTATCAGCAACTCCTGCTGCACTGCCTCTTCTGCGAGTAACAACAGTGATATAATATATGAATTGTACTCTATAAAGTGGTGCTTAAAAGTGAATGGTACTCAGTTTGAGTAAAAGGAAACAATACTCAGTTTGAGTGGTATGAAATGGATGTGATGTTCATTCAAGAGAGCAGTTTTCCATGTGAGTGGCACGAATCATAGTAAAGTACTGTACTATGATTCAGTGATAAAACCCAACCTGTACTCATATTCAGTGATATTCATTGCAGGCAG
Source organism: Eptatretus burgeri (assembly GCF_056783735.1). Lineage (NCBI taxonomy): Eukaryota > Metazoa > Chordata > Myxini > Myxiniformes > Myxinidae > Eptatretus > Eptatretus burgeri. The sequence goes on from NC_140965.1 coordinate 90,426,981, forward strand.
GGAGAGGCAACAAAGTGTGTGCTTTCCTCAGATGGATGTTAAACTGGGCATCCAGTCTGCCAACATGAGTTAGTGAATGCTTAAAAACCAATGGTGTCTTTTGCAACGGGAAGGAGAGCTATAGGCGGTACTCTAGCCAAGTTCCAAATTCCTGCTTTGGCCTACTGAGGGAACTACAACAGCGGTATTGCCACGCTCCTGCGAGAGCTGATGCTAAACCGATGCCACATGCTGCATATGAACAATAATGACAACAATGACACTCTTTATACAATGGGAAAAGTACTCAGTAGGAGAAATACACAATGTGAGTGATAAAATATGACAGAGGTACTAAATGCAGTGATATTGGGACTGATAGTTTATGTGAATGGGACTGATATTGGACTGCACTCATTTAGAGTGATAAACTCAATGCCGCTGAGAATCATCGAGTGATACTCAGAGGGAGCAATATTCATTGTTAGTTTTACTCTTGCGGAGTGATACTCAATGGGAGAGATTGGTGTTGTTCCTTCTTCTTTTCATTCTTGTGTATAGCCAATATGGATTGCACTAAAGTTTCATGGCCAGGTTCTGCAGCCATGTGGTTGCCTCAGGGGTGAATTGGCGGAGAGCGAAAAGTCCTCCTGATAACTTCCGCAAAGGACAGTGTGATGTGATGTGCTCCATCATCTGAACTCCTCTGCAGTCACAGAATACATCCGGCCTCATTCTCTATTGCTGGAGGGTGCTCCTGTTGAGGGCTGTCCATTGCGTACGTGGGAGTGTGAAACTGGGTGGATCAATGGTCGGATCATGCACAATGTGATTATTAGATGTGGCAGCCTCCCCAGTGGCTCTGCACAAGTCGGCTTCGATGGGCTCCGGTAAAAGGAGCTCGGCGTGGTTCCATGGTGGTTTCTGGGACGTAAGGCGACATCGCGGATGTTCAGTGAGAAGGCACTGGGCTGGAATTTCGGTGGTTAAAATTTGGCTGAAGTATCGGGATGACAGCACATCCCTATGGATGGCTGGCAGAGCAATGTTGCAAAGGATAGGAAGACACTCAGTATTTGTTGGTTTGAGGGTTCCAGACACTGCTCTCATTGCGACATTTAACTGAACTTTGCTTGCCTTTGTATGGGCACTTGCCGACCAGACTAGCGCACAACACTCTGACATCGAGTATATGAGGGCAAGAGTTGCCGTGCGTAAGGTGTTAGTGCCGGCTCCCGACGATGTTCCGGCCAGTTTCTGGTTGAGCTTTACCCATTCCCTGACCTTCTCCTTGCATATTTTCAGGTGTTCTTTATAGGTCAGGGTCCAGTCAAATGTAACCCCAAGGTATTTGGGATAACGGCCATTTTTTGTTGTTCCTTATCCCTGCAATCTCTCAGACTCTCCTCTTGACCATTGGTCCATAGTGTGTGAGTGTGCCAAACCCCCAACTCTGGGATACAACTTTGTCGAGTTTTTCAAGGCAGAAATTTGGAAATCAGCCATGATGCTTGCCTACTCTTAGCAAAGAACACCATAGGATCTTTAAAATCCAACACTGTTGCTGGCGGAGAGGTCCCCATCCAATGGAAGTGCACTTTTGGTGCAATGCCATGCCTGTGAAACACCAGTCCAACAGTCTAAGATTAACAAGACCAGAAAAGCTATCTTTGTGTTCAGTCTGCAAAAATAGATCCTGTCTACTATAGACCAGAAAGCTGACTTCCAATGATAAGGAACGTCATGGAATTTTTCATTGATGCTGATGTGAAATCTTTGCTCTCTTGTTCTCTCTTGTTGTCTCACAAGCCTGTTCTCTTCCGACCAGTTTGGATTATGTCCCAGTTCCTCAACTCTGGATATTCTTCTGCTTCACTCTCAGCGATGATTGGAGGCACTACATCTTAAACAAGAAGGGCACTGGGTTGAGCACATACCTCCACCACGTAATGACTGATCCACGAGAACACATCTGGCCCAATACATTTTTGAAATATCATGCTATATAATCGTTTTTGGCCCCATCTCTCAATGGTCAAGAATCACTTTAAAATTAAATAATTCTCGTATTCAGATCCGGATACGGATCTTCACGAAAATCGAATCAATTCAACGTGGTCACAAACCCAACCTGCCCACCAAGTTTCATCCAAATCCATCTGCAACTTTTTGAGATATCATGCTATATATTAGTTTGGCCCGATCTCTCAATGGTGAAGAATCACTTAAAAAACTATCGGATCCGGACTCGTATCTTCATCAAAATTGAATTAATTCTTCCTTGTCACACACTCAACGTAATCACCAAGTTTCATCCGAATTCGTCGACAACCTTTTGAGATATCGTGCTATATCCTGCACACAAACAGACAGACAGACAAACATACAGAGAGGGGTGAAAACATAACCTCCTTCACCTTCATTTTTGGCCCGGTCTCTCAATGGTGAAGAATCGCTTAAATAATTCCAGTAGCCTGATCCAGATCTTCACCAAAATCTAATCAGTTCGTCCTTGTTACACACCCGACTTGCCCACCAAATTTCATCCGGATCTGTCTACAACTTTTTGAGATATCCTGCACACAAACAGACAGAGAGGGGTGAAAAGATAACCTCCTTCACCTTCGGTGGCAGAGGTAACAAGAGTTCAGGACCACCTCCTTGGATTTATTTTGGGTATTAAATACAGTCTAATACCCTGCTCTGCTTGCCAAACATGCTGCCTGTGGCTAAAATGGCAGCTTTCACACCCAGTTATCCAACACCCTTCATTCAAGCAGTTGACACATTCCTATAAAGGGATGCTTCTCCTCTCCCAGTGGATGCTGGAGTGCCAAAAGAGTTTTTGGCCCATTGTTTTTCTTCATCTTACATTAACTCTATGGATGATACTCCGGAAAACATCGTCTTCATTTTTGCAGATGATCATATATATATATATATATATATATATATATATATATATATATATATATATATATATATATATATATATATATATATATATATATCTATATATCTCTATATATCTATATCTCTATATCTCTATATATCTATATCTCTATATATCTCTATATCTCTATCTTCTTCTTCTTCTTTCAGCTGCTCCCGTTAAGGGTCGCCACAGCGGATCATCCATATGATCCGCATAGTGATTTGGCACATGTTTTACGCCGGATTGCCTTCCTGACGCAACCCTGGTCGCCTCTTACAACACAGGGATACATATCTCTATATCTCTATATATATATATATCTCTATATCTCTATATCTCTATATATCTATATATCTATATCTCTATATCTCTATATCTCTATATATCTATATATCTATATCTCTATATCTCTATATCTCTATATATCTATATATCTATATATCTATATATCTATATCTCTATATCTCTATATCTCTATATATCTATATCTCTATATATCTATATCTCTATATATCTATATCTCTATATATCTATATCTCCATATATCTATATCTCCATATATCTATATCTCCATATATCTATATCTCTATATATCTATATCTATATCTCTATATATCTCTATATCTCTATATCTCTATATCTCTATATCTCTAAATATCTATATCTCTATATCTCTAGATCTCTATATATCTATATCTATCTGCAAGATACTCATCTAACTCTTAAATTGTCTTTCGATCCAGGCAGTGGTTAATACTTGGGGATCAAAAAAAAATCGGTCTTAAAAACGATCAATGTAGAATTTCAATTATATTCCAAATGAACAATTTTGCAGCAGTCGGAACTGCTGTTAAGCTCAATTCCACCGTTTAAATTTTGAAAATCTGTTCAGGTTATGGGTTTGTCCAGTGTTTTATGATCCGTGTGCGGAAATTAAATAAGTCACACTCGGAAACATCCGGAGACACTCAGAGTTTAGGTGTTTGGCGTGTCTAGAGCCTCGCGGCTCTGAAAACGCCATTAAACACTGAATAAGAAGAAGAACACCTGGCCTCGCATCAAAAGAAGAATTATTCACAATAGCTGGAGTCAAATAATGAAGCACCCCCCCCCCTTCAAATAAGCTTGCGTGGCAAGCTTCCCCCGTATGTTGTGTTCATACACTGTCATTGAACTCACATAGTTTGCTGAAAGTAGGCATATTTGATGTTTCCATATTGATTAGAAACACCAGATCACGACGGGAGCGGCCAGGAGAGTGGGCAGGGAGGGAGGCATATCGCACCATGTGGATGGCAGTGAATTAATATTCTTTCATTTTATGAAGCTTTGCCGCAGTCTTTCACGAACCGGCTAGCCAGGCCTGACATTTGACTAAGGTTACGGCAGAAATTTGGAATTTGGCCATGGTGTTGGCGATAGCTTGCCTACTCTACACAAAGACACCATTGGCCCTTTAACATCCACCAACTAAAGCCATCAGATGGGACACCCAATTTAACACCCATCTGAAGGACAGGACAGCACACACATTGATGAATTGCCCTGCCTGTGAAACACCGGGATGATAGTTTGTAGGTGGGCCAAGATTCAAGCCCAAGCTAGACAGCTTAGAGGCGAGTTTCCATACATCTAAGCTTTACCACTGACGGCTGTGCCAATGATGGCTTTGCGTCGTGTATGCACTTCGTGCGTGTACACATCATACTCTCGTTGGTTTGAGGTGAAAGTGTTTGACATCAGCGCTGCGTTAAGCTGCCTTGATGTCCTTCCAGAAAGAGGCTTTTCTCAGAGGCCACTACACAATCATGAAAAACCTCACCATGTGTGGCCTCGTCCACATATTTGGGATGAAGCCACGCAGCGGTGTTTTTGGAAAGTCGATGCGATGTGTGGTAACTTTGGTGGTGGAAACCTCCTTTTTTGTTGCCACCCATTACATAACTTTAAAGAGTTTGGGGCAGTGGTGATTTCAAGGAAAGAGAGAGAGAGAGAGAAGATGTGGAGTTCTGAAGTGAAAGATCACTGTGGGCCAGGCCTGGCAAACCAGTTGCACATTGATACTCGACACTTGACTGTGCTTCTGTTGTGTATATTAATCGATCCCCATGACATCGCAGTAAAACTGTTTCACTGTTTCACTGCAATGTTGTGAAACTGTTGGAACTAATTTTGCTTATTTCTTGCCAACTTACTTTCACACTGCTGAACATACAGGTTGTACGCCGTTTTAGTTTTCTCTTTACTTTGTGGAGTATATATTTGAGTTTTTGTATACCTGCAAATTTTTTTTTTCTTGTGTTTGATTTCATGTAATTTTTGAGAACTCCATTTTGGGAAATGTATTGAGAGATTTTATAAAATGTTATCCCTGCTATGTAAGATTATTATTATTATTATTATTATTATTATTATTATTATTATTATTATTATGATTATCTCATCCACCATGTCAGCAGGAGACAAGGCTTTGCAATAGCTTCTGTATGTGTCTGTTGTGAGTCTGTCTAGGCCGTAACCTTTCTACCATTTGAGCTTTTTTCATCAAATTTTCAACAAACCTTTATTATGAGAATATAGAGAATAGTAACTAATAAATTCTACATTTTTTTAACCTCATATTTTCATCAAGTTAGTTTGAATATAAAGCGGACATTAATGGGATTTGTATATTGAGATGCTTTCTAGTTATCCCCCACTGCCCCCCTCCTCCCAAACCAAGAACTCTCTCCCCACCCACAATGTCCCAACTCTCTCATCCTCCCCCCCCCCCAACCCAAATTGTCACGTGTCGGATCAAAGATGGGTTGTATCAAAGCGGGGTAGCTTGGGACCCGGTCATAGCTTCCCGAAATTATTAGTGGCACATCTAGTTATTGTTGTTAATTATTATTATTACAAACATGTCACACAGAACATAGAAGTCATGACATAAATCCATCAAGTAAATACTACACTATTTTTCATCCATATCAATGTATTTATAACTTTGTTTATTTATGATCAAGGTACCAAACTTTCTATCTTCTATCTTCTTCTCCTCCTTCAAAAAAAAAAAAGAAAGAAATATAAAAAAGAGTGATCCTGCTTCACATCATCTTGCGAAGTCAGCATCCATTTATATGTGTGCAAACAATTTGTTTACTATAACTGCCTGAGTGCTAACCTTTGACAAATATTCTGCTTTTCACTTCCACAAAACAATAAAATTCATAAAAAAAAGAAACAAACAATGTAAAACTCATCACATCCCATCCTGACTATGAGGCACAACAAGGGTAGTAATACGTCAGGTGTGTGTCGACGAATAATCACACTCACTATTTACAAATTGCCATTCACCAGGTCCCTTGTAGGTTTTATATAAAATTAAGGAATTTTGTGGAATTGCTCAGAGTAAAATGTCCTGTGGTCCGCGCGAGTCTTGGTCCGCGCGAGTCTCACCGCACTCGGAATGTTCTTCCTGACGTCGGAAATTCCCGCTACACAAACCACCTGTGATTATTCAGATTTTCAGTATTGTAGTGAGTGCACTAAAGTAACACAGACTTCACATCGATGATGGACTGACAAACAAGCAGCCATTATGATATCAGAAAGACTTCAAGGAAGATTACCGAAAAATACATGGCTTCGCCGAGGGCTTTTCATCAAATTTTATGCAATGTGGAGGACAAGTCGCTCTCGATTTCAAAACATCAAGTTTAGCGCTCAGCCGGTTTCATTCAAGCTTGAACTTTGCCATTTTATGGTTTTGTGTGCACGCCTGAAGCATTTTTTTTTCAATTGGGGGCATATAGGCAGGCACTCAAGGTCTCACCCACTGGTAATCACATTCAAACACTCTCCATCAGCACGCCAAAGAGCTGCTGGTCAAACGGCCCTCAGTTAAAAGCATCTGACAAGCAGCCTGATGGAGCAGCCACACGCTATCCTCTCCCTGCTCATTTTAGCTGGGATATTGGCGATCGATGTGAGCCGAAAACACCGATTAGAGTTGAAGACAGTGGGACAAGATTGGAAAATACTTTAGGCACACTAGTGACACTTCAGTAAGACATTATAAAGGATCAGCTCGCGAGCGGGACCTTGGAACGCTGGAGCGGAATCTACTTCGGTGAAACAAATTGTAAGAGCAAAAGGCCACATGGCAAGTGCTAATGATCCTGCAAATTTGAGTTGAAAGTATCGTTTGCATCAAGTTTCTCAAATCTCACACTCTTAAACAACCTTCACCTTCTGCTTCGGTGTGCCAGGCCTTGATATACTCTGTCCTTACGGAAAAAAAAATTACAAGTGCAATGTGAGCAAATATGCTGGAGTACAGAAGGAATTAGACTGGAAATTCTTAACATTTAATTTTGTCAGTGAACTGAAGGAAGGAGAGCTCAGCAATAATGTAACGTGCTTGCCTTGGAACTGTCTGCTCCTGAATTCCGATTTGACGAAAATTTAAATATGGTGCAGTGCCAGAAAAGAAACCGCATTTTTGAGCACAATGCTCCTTCACCATTGTTGATTCTCATCAATGTGGGCATAAAACATTCTCCAGTACTCTATGTTCCAGAAGGATATGTCCTTGTGCCAGGATTAGAAATCAAACATTAAACTCCTTATGTGGGGTGAACCACAAGGTTAGGTCATGACATACTTGTCGATGAGCATACTTTGGCAGCCCCATCAGGGTCCTCCTCATCAGCCTCCATTGATTTGTCATTTATTGTTTTAGCAACCATGAATTGCTGCAGTTTTGCACCACGAAGCACTGAGAAAATGACTTTTGCAGTTAAGATTTACAATTCTGTAGGTTGTGTCTCATTACTGCCACCACCGAAGGTCGATGGAGGTTATGTTTTCACCACCTGTCTGTCTGTGAGCAGGATGTCTCAAAAAGTTACGCATAGATTCAGGCGAAAGTTGGTGGGTAGGTTGGGTGTTTGACTCTGACAAATTGGTTCAATTTTGGTAAATATCCGGGTCCAGATATTAGAATTCTTCAAGTGATTCTTCACCATTGAGAGATGGGACCAAAAACGATATATAGCATGATACCTCAAAAGGTAATGGACGAATTCAGACAAAATTTGGTGGACATGTTGGAGGTGTGACAAGGACAAATTAATTCGATTTTGGTGAAGATACAGATCCGTATCCGGATCCGGCCTATCGGTGGGATAAAAAATGTAAACCGTTCATCCTGGCAGAGGTATGCACTCCAGCAAATGCCATTCTAGTTAAGAATCTCATTAAATGTGGCATGTTCATAACTAATAATATTGTTGCAGTTATAGAAAAGGCCCCCAAGCATTCAGAGACACATAGGATTTTCCACAGCAAACATTTCTTTCGTTTGTACTTCCATAAATTTCCTACCTATTGTTAGAGGGATTTGGGGAGAGAGATGTATTGTGAGTTTAGCATGTTCATTTCAAGAGTAATGTCCCCCAACTTTCTAACTTTTAGTCCAACAATCCACCTTTCATTCCCTCTTTAATCCCACCAACTATCAATCCATCTTTTGACCCTTCTTTAACTCCAACTACCCATCCATCGACAGTCCCATGCTCTTTGCCTTGCAAAAACCATAACTCCTCACGATCCAGCTCTTTGCCTTTCAAACGCCATAACCTCCATGGGAAACTTCCCTTACTTTACCTAAAGCCACCATTTCGTTCCTCCATCACAAACGTCTTCCCTCGTCCTTTCATCTCAAAAACCCCACTTGAACAAAAAACAACTCCCTCACTGAGATATCTGGTGAGCAAAATCAGCGTCAGGAAAACGCATTCAAGCCTTTCCACCCTCCTCATTCGATATCCAAACCATCCCCTATCACACATGCACACTCGTCACAAATGACATGATTAGTTCAATACAATGGACCCAAATTACTCTAACTCGGTAGAAAAAATGCTAATCACGTGCAAATCACTGTGGAATTAGATAGCCTGCAAAACTACCATTTAAAAGACAATGGAGGATCAATGATCATGAGCACTACATTTGACGTGATGACGTTGCTATATCAGAGACAGCGGAAACAGCAACCCACCAGGGGGGTGTCAGTTCAGGTCAGGTGTGGGAGCATGCAGCAGAGCAATGCGTCGCTGCATCCACTTTCCGCCGGTACTCCAGGGGTCTCTGTCTGGCCATCCACAAGGCAGATGCCGAGCCCATCCCCATCTCCTTGAGATGCTGATCAACATGCTGAAACCACAAGGAACGTGATCGGCCCATTGGCCTCCTCCAATCACAAGGCTCCCTCACTGAGAGAATGTGGTGAGCAGGATCAACGTCCGGAAAACGAGCCACATGCCCATGCAGCCGCAGCTGACGCTCACAGACTATGCAGGTAACAAATCTCATTTTAGTCTCTCTCAGAAACCGCTCATTGGACACAAAGTCTGACCAGCGATAGCCCTGGATTCTCCGAAGAGACCTGGTACCAAAGGAATTAAGTTTCCATCTCAGATCCCTGGTCAGAGTCCAAAACTAACATCCATAGAGCAAGACTGGAAGCACGAAGAACCTGAAGACTTGGACTTTCGTCCTCCTTCACAGGTACCGGCAGCACCACACCCCATGACACAGTGAATCCATGACTCCCCAGGCCCTTCCCAGATGTATATTTACCTCTGGATCACAACCAGCAGAGACATGAATATCACTGCCAAGGAAAGTGTATCTCTCCGTGACCTCAACATCCTCAACACAAACAGAAACAGACAAGATAGAAGCATCCAAGATGTCATTGAAAGCCTGGATCTTAGTTTTGACCCAGGAAACCCATAATCCCAGCGGCTCCAAATCCTCATTCAGCACCTTGAAGACGCCTGATAGCCAGAATGTCCACAAAGATGACTGCATCATCTGTGAAGTCAAGGTCAAAGATCGTGACATTCCCAAACTATGCACCGCAGCTTGATTTCTCCAACATCCTCCCCAGAATCCAGTCCATACAAGCGCTGAAAAGTATGGGGGGCAGTACCACCCCTGACAAACTCCAGTACCAACTGGAAATAAGTCGGAGATGGTATCACCACCAGAGAGTTGGTGTCAAAGCCACCCAATGCTCGCCTGTTGATACATTTATCATTTTAAAAGACAAGTCTTATGATATTTTTTATAAAGCATTGCAGTGAAGTCTGATCCAAATAATTTTAAAGCAATATATGTATTTGTATATTGTAATCAGTAAAAAAATAGTGTGGAAGATAAAAACATTAGAAAGGAAATAACTTGCATCAAAAACTTTAACATTTTCACGCTCACGCTGACGCTGACGCTCACGCTCACGCCGGGGGTATCGATATAGCTCTCTGTTCTTCGAACAGGCGAGCTAAAAACGATAAATGTCTAAACAGGTGAGCATTGGGTGGCTTTGACACCAACTCTCTGGTTCATTGTACATTCCATAACTTATACATTTTAGACTTTCAAATATACATTCTCAAAACGTAGTATTTGCTTTCCATTGGCGATAAACACCAGGAACCACAGGTTACCTCAAGTGGACCACAGGTTCTATCTGATGAGAAAACACTTTCCAGTAATGTATGGAGATTGACTCCTGAACTAACCACATGGAGAACCAATGCGAAATTGTAACAAAATTGAACTATTTTAGAATTACAATTAAGAACTCTTCTTGCAGGTAGTGTCAATCTGCATCACAAAAATGTCAGCTTCCCTTTGCTTCCCATAGTGTTTCGCATACCTCAATCAATGCCCTGTTGATTTCATCCATTTATTTTCAAATTACATTTACCTTTTGATAACATATCACAAATAGACTAAAACAATGTACTTGCAACACCATATGGATTTACACCCCAGAGAAAGCATGGTATAAAAATCCTAAAATTGTTATATGCCACAGTTTAAATTTACTTTTCAACAAGCGTTACATTGTATCGAAAGAATATGAAAAATCTTTAAAAAGAATTTGAATCCTGCAATTTCATACAATTATTATCTCATTTGGTCAACAGCCACTCGAAAGATCTCATTAACAGCTGTGAAAAGCTACAGTAATGTAAGGGAGTGCAATGAAAAAGCAAAAATCTTACACGAGAGTGACAAAACTACTGCTGTGCCACAAGCAGAATGCAAAAGAGATCAGTAAGATAGACCTTGTCGAGTGATCCTACAAAATTTGAAATGCCATGTTGGAGAGAGTGCTGGGACAGGATATTTTAGCACTCAAAATCCCAACACGATTCAATTTGAGATGGAGAAAATCAATGAGGGTGCGAAGTATCATGTCCTAGGCAGCTTTTATTGATATCACAAGGGGCTCAAGGCAGGTCCAGCCCATTCTCAAACATTCACTTTGATGAATCACACAGTAATTTGGCCATGTTCATCAATTATATCTACTAGGTTACATAATTGGATGGAGAGAAATCCTGCACTCTCTTCAAGAAAACAGATCTACTTATTACCCCTAGACAATCTGTAATTATCTCACAGAGTGCAGCCGAAGCAGTCATCAACTTGGGCAGCATTAGTTAGAATTTGGTATACCAGCATTGGTTACAATATTATGTTTACAATTGAGTGTTAGTAGATAGGACAACCATCTTATTATTAGTTCCAAAGAATGACATCAATGACACAACATAAAATAGCACCAGGAAAATAGTTTGAAGTTGAGCCAAGGATCAAGCTCAGATGAGGAGGTTCAACTGTGTTCCCTCAGAGTTATCCGGGAAATGTAGTGTGATGGTTGGATAGTCTGCTCCCAGTCTAGGAGGTCTGCAGTTCAAACCCTGGCCGAATCATACCAAAGATGTAAAAAATGGTACAGGCTGCTTCCTTGCTTGACGTTCAGTATTCCAAAGGATAAAAGCAGAGACAATCCCCATGGGTTTGCTTCCAGGGGCAAGGAGGAAATTTTTCTTGGAAATGCCCCGCTGAGTGTGGTGAAAAAGGCAACACCAATGTTATGGCATTGCTGGTTTCTATAATGCTTCCGGAAGTTATGGCACTTCCCCCAAGCTCAGTTTCTGGTTGTCTCATCCAACAGCTCTGTTTGTGTCTCATGAATTCTTCTGTATGTCCATGTGTGTGAGATGTGTATGTGGCAGCTCCACTCGGAGCCTTAGATCCTGCAAAAAAAAATCCCAATTCCCTCTTTTTAACCACCTTGCACTGTATCGCTGCTCTTATGGTTGGCAGTGAGTGTCCCAGAAGCAGCAGGGGAAAGAGACTGGTATCTCTATATGTGGGAGAATTGTGTGCTTAAACGGTGGGTTGCCTCGATGGTAGAGCACTGGTATGGTTCACCAGAGGACCCAGGTTTGATGACTGGACTGGGCATGAATTTTCCCACATATACATGTGCTTGTTTGCCTGTTCATTTATAAATATATATATATATATATATATATATATATATATATATATATATATATATATATATATATATATATATATATATGTGTGTTGTGGTTCTGCAAAACCGGTACGCCTCCGAGGCAATGGCACCCAACAAGTAGCGGTCCGAAGGCAGTCATCTCATTAGTATTCATTTCGTTAGCTCTTTCCATATTTCTAGTTGGTCCATGGAACAAGATGTGTTGCATTGGGCTTTTAGATAGGTCTTCAATCACCTCGTCTTTCATTTATTTTACTTCCTTTTATTTCACACAAAACCACGCAAGTATGAACGTTAGACCGGTAACGCTATCTGCGGAGCATTGAGAAGGCACAGCAATCCATCTCATTTGCATACACGTGCCATAAACCAACCGACGTCTCACCTCAGATTATCACCATGCTCACCAGCTACAACGCTCATCATGATCACTACTAACTCCTCCTAAAATTCCCCACAACAACCTACGCCTGACCTCTTCACCACAAGCACCACAACCACAACCAACCCCTTCAGTCTCCTCACCAAAACCGCTTCAACCACTCCCAATGCTTCAACGCCTTCACCACATATGCCACAGTGCTTTCTCTACCCCGCAATAACCACTACAGACCGCCCCAACTACAGTTAGCTCCCTGGCCACTCACCACAGCCTCTGAGGGTGCTGGGGGAATAAAGAACATTGCGAGCTGAAGTGTTTTGGCATGTAATTCAAAACGCAAACTTGTTCTGAGGTTCGTTCGATGACATCCGGATAGCTTCGGCGTACCACTAAATAACCACGCTCAAGCGGAGTTCAGCACATATTCAGGGCTGGAGAGCACTCACGGAAACCCTCGGCCAATGTTAATCGTCGAGCTCTGTCACACGGCCCAGCTGAGAAGCAAATTAAGCCATGTTCAACTCCGAAGTCTAGCGGGGCTTTGCTGCAGCGTGGGGTGACAGCTATGCACCAATGGGGGAGCTTGGAAATGTCTACCAGGTCTCCTGATCCACTTTTTGGCCGCTCCCTCACTCAGGCTCTCCAAAAGAGAGCATATCAGGCTCAGTCGCTCTCTTTCGTCCAGCCTCCAAGCAGAATCTCATCCGGGTCCTTTGTCTAGCTGAGCACAGCCGAGCTGAGGGGGCAGCACAACTGAGCAAGGGGAGCGGGCGGAGCGAGCAGTTACCAAAACGTGTCGGGGTCATCCATGGGCCATTGACACTCGACTTCACCTGCATTCCGCAGCCAATATTCATAAAACTTACAGACTTTCTCACACGTCCGTCCCCATTAAGCTTTCTCTCACGCATCTTTTCTCAATATGTTCCTCGTTCATGAAAAGAGCATTTCTGATTTGCATCTTTCACACCTTCTTCTTGCATTATGCTGCACTACATTTTAGCACCTCCCACTCACGCATCACAGACATCACAGTTTTCTTCTCTCCTCCCCCTTCCTCAGTGATTGGGTTGCGTATGCCCATCATACGACGATATACGATGGTTGCGTATACAACGAGGTCACCTAAACCTCATCTGTTTCTCCTCTCTCTGGGTTAAATATAATTTCCTCAGGTGTGTGTGTGTGTGTGAGTGAGAGAGAGAGAGAGAGAGAGAGAGAGAGAGAGAGAGAGAGAGAGAGAGAGAGAGAGAGAGAGAGAGAGAGAGAGAGAGAGAGAGAGAGAGAGAGAGAGAGAGAGAGAGAGAGAGAGAGAGAGAGATGGCGCCTGTAACTTGTGTAACATCAGTAAGATTGTGGAAGGTTATCGGGTTAACTCTGCACTGTGTCTTCTTTTATGAATAACTGCATTTCTTTTGCCACACCCACCAATTCCTTGCTTTCCTCTGCTGTAATTTTTTGTGAATAAACCCATTACTGTGCCACTTCACTTTCCTCACCCTCGCTTGTAATTAATTGCTTTTGGTACAAATGTACCCAGAGCGTTTTTGTCTTTTCCTTCATTGGTCCAGCATCGTCCGCACATTAGCTTAGCCGCAAAATTATAATTCCCCTACGGATTGGCTCTCACATCAGTCTGGTGTTGCGCTGGCAGTTATCTCGGCCACCTTAATCAAGATCCAATGAAGATAAAAGTAGCACGACCGTCGAGGGCGCTATTCCCCAATAAGGAGACTGTGTGTACCCTAGTTAAATCGTAGTGAGATGGAGGACACTGGTCATGTGGTTAAATAATTATTGGTGTTCATGGTCGATTAGCGACCCGCCACGACACGGACTTATTCGTGTGTGACGGCCTTGATGATTCTCGGTGAGTCCAGGGAGAACCAGGGATACTCCCACCCTCGTAGTAACCCACGAACCAAGGCCCGCAACAATATATAGCCATATCTGCAGTCTAATAATAAAGTTCCAGGACTGATATGTTTTTTCTTGGCAGGTGCCAACACTGGCTTGGGTTTCATAATTAGATGTGCATCGTCATCTTCCTGTCAGCACTGTCAGCCATTGTAATGATGTTGGCAAGTGTATATAGACTCCCAGGGAGATTACTTTGAAGGCAACCAAACCTGGTCATACACCAAACCTGTCCACTAAGTTTTGTCCAAATCTATCATACCCTGTTCACAGACAGACACCCAGACAGACAAACAGGGGTGAAAACATTACCTCTGTCCACCTTCAGCTTCAGCGGCGGACGTAATTGTGACAGCCTTTTGAAAAGTTGCACATCATTTTGGACCTCTCTGTACATCTTTGTTCCATACAACCAAACATATTTACCAATTCGGCATTGACAATGATTTAAATGTAACTTTTGTCTTTGCTCAGAAACGTACTTGAGTGTATTTATTTAACAGTATCTTGGACTGATTCAGCAAAGTCTCTGACATACATTTTCAATCTGTGGAAGCTGAATAAAAAATTCCCAATAGTAACGCTTTGTACTCGATACAACAATGACATTCAAACTGCTGTTCCTGGAATCGTCTCATACACATGCATTCTGGACTTGTGTGCCTTCCTTTGAATTGCACCAAAAAGGTTTATCAATGCAAGGTGCATAGATGAAGTGCCAGTGACAGAAATGGATTCCAGTCTGTAGAGAAATGGCACGCAGCAAATTAACAACGGGTAAGCCATCGACCGATCGAGGCAGAGAGGAGCTTGCTCCATTAGGCTGAGAACCCATCTCAAAGACAGCTGTCTAAGACTGACTGCCAGGCTATGGGTCTTACGTCTTATTCAATTGCACTGAACTCCTCGTAAATGACACTTACTCATGACACTTACTTACATCTCAAAGTCTGTGTAAACCCAGCATGTTGAACTTCAAAGAAAAGGTTCTGGTTAAAGGTAAATCCTTACGTTAAATCCACGATCCAATGATATCCAAAGCTCAAATTATCTCAAAAGACAAGAGTTACGGTGCACTGTGAAAATAATTTCAACTACAATATAATTACTCGGTAAATAACTGAAGTCAACCCGTGTGAAGACTATTTTTTTTAATGATAGAAAAGGAAGATTAAATGTTCTTAATCTATCTTTAACAATGCCTTACCAAAGCAGTATCTTTCAACTAGTTATGCTTTTTAATGTGTGTGAGAATGTGAGAGTGTGAGAATTTTTAATGTGAGAATGTGAGTGTTTTAATCACCACATAATATTGCAACTACTATTACCACCACCACACCACTATCAATACTACTACTACCAAATACTTTGACATGGCATTGTTGAAATTCTCTTAATTGTTATGGTTGGCATGTTCAGGTTCTCTTCTGAGCACTGGTCTCAAGTTGCTGAGATCCCAAATTCAAATTTTATTTACCATATAGCTTCATCAACTGCCTCCTAATATCTTCAGTTCACATTCAATATGTGTATACAAGCTCTTCGTATAAAGCTTTACATCAACGTATAAATGCCTCCAAATGCAATTGCGTGAAACTGGGGAGATCTCCAAAAAGTATTATAAAACTCAGGCAATCAGCTTATATTCTAGAAAGAAATGGCATATTACATTGCTTATAAAATAAGTACAATAGCAATTTAATGCAGTTTTACTGTTTAATTTTTTTTTTCGGTGACGTCTAAAATGCAATCCAGAACATCAATAAAAGCATAAATACTGAATTTAAGTCATAGATTTATCTTTCTTGCCTTGTGCCAATTACTTCCTGGAGTTGATATAAGGAGATTTGGCTGATACCACAAAACCTTTAGGTATTTCTGTACGAAAAGTCTATGTCATTGGTAATTTTGCAGGTCATTCAATATTTATGTTTCAGATGGTAGGTCTGTTAGGATTAGTGTAAACACAGATGTGCTTGAGACGTTAGGTTTGAAGTTAGTTTCCATTGCCATGAGGTGGGGTGTCAGAGAGGTCCAAAAGGCCCAATTGACTAAGCCAAAATAATTATGTACTGTAGCTCAGACAGGCCAAAAGACAATATCGCTGTGATAAAACCACAAGGCGATTGGAGCCAAACGATGAGACTTTGAAATTATGATCAGAGATTTTGTGGACGTGCAAAGACAACAAGGACAACAAGGAATTCCAACACAGGTGGAGGCCATTCAGCCCATCATGCCTGCACGAACACCACACCAACACATCTGCACAAGATCCAAGGAAGAAAATGCAAAAAAATGTTTTTAATTAATGAAATAAAAAAATTGGTTTTTTTGTTTTGTTTTGTTTTTTTATTTTATAGTTTTTTTGTTTGTTTATTTATTTTTTGTAGTTTTTTTGTAATTATTTTTTTTTTGATCCCCCCCCCACCTTTTCTTCCCCTTTGGAGGGGGCATGGGCTTGGTTAAAAACACATCACATCAACCACACAGCCCCCCTTGGCAAGCCCCCACCAACAGCACTCCGTACACAATCACCTATCAATGCTCAAGCTATAGAAAATGAAAGGTATCTATACCTTTCATTATCTTAAACATCTCTATCATATCTCCTCGTAACTGCCTTCTTTCTAGTGTATAAAGCCCTGTCTCCTTCAGCTGCTCCTCCTAGCTGAGCCGAGCTCGGCCCAGAATCAATATAGTAGGCCTGCACTGAACCCACGCAATGGCATCGATGTCCTTCCAGAACAGTGGTGACCAAAACTATGCATAATATGCTAGATGTGGCCCCACTAAATTCCTGTACAATGTTAACACCACCTTTTTTTGATTTATAAATGATCCCCCTCCTAATACAACCTAAAACTCTATTTGCTTTATCTATAGCTGCATGACACTGTGCTGCCTGCTTACCTCCCATAGCTACTACCACCCTCAGATCCTTCTCCTGTGTGACACGCTCCAAAATTACCCCTTGCATTCTGTAATTGGTTCACGAGTCAGTAGTGACCACTATATTCGCTATGGGTGTGTGTCTCTGTCTGGCCCGAGCATAGCTCCGTGGGTTTTGATCCGATCCTGATAAAATTTGGGTGGAAGGTTTATATCATGATCTAGTTGTGTTTTCCTGAGAATGGGAGTTCTGCGCCCATTATGGGCGGAGCCACACCCCAAAAACATGTTTTTAGGGGGTAGCCGATTTCAAGTTACATCTTCTCCGAGGGGGTTTGTCGAATCTGGCAGGGGTTTCGGTATTTGGTTAGCCCGATGGCACCTGCATAGCCCCACGGAGCTCGATTTTTTATTTTCGTCCCAAGGTCAAGGTCACAAGGTCACGAACTTAGAAAATGTCAAAAAAATCAATAAATTGGGCATCGAGTTCCTAGGGTTTTCAACTGTTTCGAATGAAAGTTGATATGCAAATAGTGCTCTTCGAGTACTACAACTTTCATCATTTACGTTTTTCCCGATTCCCGCCAGTTTGCCCGTGGCGTCCCTTCGAAGGTCAAAAAAAAAAAAGGCGAACCATGTACATTGCTCGTGAACCATCGCAGTCTCCAGACTTGTCTCTATTTTCATTGTTCTTTCCCAATCCCCAAAACCTTACACTTGTTCAGGTTAAATTCCATCTGCCAATCTTTTCCCCAATCTATGCAAGTATCAATACTTTCCAGTATATGATCATTACCCCCTCTGCTATCCACCTTACCTCCAAGCTTTGTGTCATCTGCAAATTTGGAAAGCTTACTCTTTACCCCATTGTCCAAATCATTGATGTAAATAATGAATAGTAATGTTCTGAGTACTGATCCCTGAGGTACCCCACTACTTTTATCCTCCCAGCAAGACATCCCCCCACTCACAGCCACCCTTTGCTTCATTTCATGAAGCCAGTTTGCAATCTTATTAGCTACCTGACCAGCCACTCCACAAGCCCTCACTTTGGCTAACAACCTCCAATGTGGTACCTAATCAAATACCTTCTTAATGTCTAGATACACTATGTCCACTGCATTTCCCTCATCCACCCAATCAGACACTGCTTCATAGAACTCTAAAAGATTTGTTAAACAGGAACTACCTTTGGTAAACCCATGCTGACTACCTTTAATTAGTTTGTGTTTGTAGAAATGGTTCCTCATCTAGTCCTTAATTAATGTCTCCAACACCTTCTCCGCAACTGAAGTCAAACTAACAGGTCTATAGTTTCCCAATTCTTCTATGGAACCTTTATTAAATAATGGTGTTACATTGTTACAAGCCAGACTGTTTACAAGAAATAAAGTTATGTATTTAACTACTGCCCGTGTTTTTAAAATTGCTTCACGTCAAACATAAATGGGATGATTACACATGCAAGCACAGATGAATAATCCTGAATTCCAATAAAATAACCAACCACAAAGAATATTGGTGAAACATGCACTCTGGTGAAACATGGCGATGATCTGCAGTCTGGTAAATAATTAATCACAAAGATAGTTTTACATTGCCCTATGTCTCTGCACAGAGAAATATAAACAAAGAACACAGAACACACAAAAGTTAAGGCTGGAAGCTCTTTTCGGTTATGAAATCTTTCTCTCTCTGGACAAAGCTCGCAGCTTGGGAGTTTTTTTTTTAAATCCATACATCTAGGCTGGCCTTGGCATAGGGGAGGGTCCAGAATAGCTCACAAGTGCTGCGGTGAAACATGGCGACAATCTAAACATTCTGGGTGACAGAATATGGGGAGTATCCACTGTGCCTCCCGAATCGCAACGCAGCAGAAATGCCAATCGTCGAACCCAGACTGACCTGGGTGACTCAGTTTTACCTTGGAACTGGTCTAATCTGATCCCTGTCTCCAAATGTTCGACTCATTCACCCTTCAAAACTGCACCACCTTCTCTTTCATGCAGCCCAAATCTTCCAGATCAAAACATTCCTTCATCCCACACTCATTTTGTGATTTCCATCTATACATCAGGTGATGGGTGAGTACCAAAAATATGTCTGTGCTGAAAAGTCAAGTGTTTCCTTAGACGGTCTCCAAGCAATCACTGCTGCCTTAATGGAAGCGTTTAAGGTGATGGGTGGTCCCCACCCGTAGTACATATCCTCTTAAAGTTGTAAATGAGACATTTACCAATGGCTTTGAAACAATGAATAACACCCTGGGAAATGAGTGCCAATAAACATTTTCATTCAACACCTCACAAATAACCATGATGCCCTATCAGCAACAATGGCTGCAATTCCCTGCATTTTATGTTTCCTCTTCTTTTAGTTTGTGCCCAGTGAGATTCCGACAAAAAATACGGCAAGCCAAAAGTTTGCTACAATCTCATGCAGAAAGTGCAAGGACCAAGGAGCAAATTATTTAAACTAAAATCTATACGTCTCCAAAAGATGTGTAAATTCATTATTTTAGTCAATTCACTCAGAATTTAATAAATATGTTTTTGTGCATGAAAATTACCTTATTTATCCATTTCCTTCTTTCTCTATATTTCTACACACGCAAGTGAAATAAAATGCCATCTTTCAGAGCAAGTAAGATTGGCCTACGACAGCTAATCCGATTGGCCTAAATCGACCATGAGTGGGCTTAATCAACAACCATGTATATTCCATAGCACCGATTCAAATAGAGATTCTTCTGAAGCTGGGAGTGTGTTGCAAGGTACCAGGAGACGGGGATATTTTACTCAGGAGCACAGAAAATCGGGACAACTTATACAAGGAAATCAGAAACAGGTGGAGGCCTTTCAGCCCATCATGCCTGCACGAACACCATACTAATTTATAACACTAGAACGGGCACTCAGTAGAGCGCATACCTTCGCCAATGCTACATTTTGCCCCCCCCCCCCCCAGAAACCGTTGATTGTGAGGGTATTTAATCCCATACCACATCTGCCATCTCATATGTGTTATGATGGCTTACAAACATTAAATTTCCTGTGTCATATCGTATATCACAAGATTGGGCATTGAATTCACAACATTTTGGCATTAGTTGCATGCAAATGAGATAAAAATCGACTGCACTATGGCAAAATGACAATTTTGACCTTTTCATGACCTTGACCTTGACCTTTGTACTCTTAGTTTTGTAATTGGTATTAGAGTGTGGGGAACAGAACAGTTAACATTTTGGTGTTGGTTTCATGCAAATCGGATAAGAATTGACCGTGTTATGAGTAAAACCGCACATTTTGCAATGTCGTGACCCCCCCTGACATTTGACTCCCAACCGCCAATAAGGGTTATTACGTCATTGTGTCATGTCACATATCACAAGATGGGGCATTGAATTCTGAACATTTTGGCATTAGTTGCATGCAAATTGGATACAAATTGACCACGCTATGGTAAAAAGACGATTTTGACCTTTTCATGACCTTGACCTTGGCCTTTGACCCGATCGCTCCCAAAATCTAATCAAATGGTCCTCGGATAATAACCAATCATCCCAACAAATTTGCTGTGATTCAGTTCAATCCTTTTGGAGTTATGCGAATAACAAACAAACAAACAAACAAACACACATATTCACAAATAAATAAATACACAGCGATCAAAACATAACCTTTGCAACAAAGTTTGCGAAGGTAACAAGATTCAATGAAGAAAATGCCATTTAAAAAAAACTTTATTTTGAGTATTTTGTATATATATTTTTCTTCCCCTCAGGGGAGGGGGCATGGGCTTGATTAAAAACACACATCAACTACTCAACACAACTTGACGAGACCCCCACCAACAGCATTCCGTACACATGCACACAATCACCCATCAATGCTCAAAGTACCTAAAAGTCCTGTCAACATCCTTATACCCCTCTATCTCCATAACTTCCAGGTACCTCTCTAATTCTTATTTAAACTTTTTTTATCTAATTTAATTTAATCTAATTTAAACTTCCTGAAAACTTGGAGAGTTTGAGTTTCTGGTATAAAATCAATTGCCTTTGCATTAATCAAATGCAACGTCGAACCTGATCTCGGGTTGCTTGTAGCAGACGATCTTTCTCTGAGAACTTGCGCATCACCAAGCCATTAATTCCACTGATTGCAGAGTTTGAGGAAACAGGACAGAGCACGGTGGGCAAACGTGCAATTGAATGTGTCAGCAAGAGGGAAGCATGACAGGTAACAACTAGTGCTCTTCTTCAACTTAAGCCACAGGCTAAAAGCATGATCGCAGCACAGTGAGTCGATGCCAATCGTAGTAAGACTCCATTAATAATACAGGTGCTCCTCCAACACGTTATTTCTTCCCACACATGCAATTGCTTAACTCAATGAAGACCCAGCCATATTTCAGAGAGGCATCACGTTTTGGGATAAACTTAGAGGGATGGCAAGCTGCATTTTATAGTCATCTATTCCCATGTGTCTTAGGAGCCTGTAGTTATGGGAACTCAAAATGCTGTGAATTATCTGGAATTTGTGCTGAATTATTGTGCCCCTCCCCCCTTCTTTTTGCCCCCAACCCAACCCAACCCAATTTTCTCAGAGTGTGTTACAGCTCTTCCATTCCACCGGGAATGCATTTCTTAATCATGATTACGAATGAAAATCAAAGACCAGAATTACTCTCATAAAAATCACTCATTTAACTAAACAATCTCCCTTCTGAATTCTATTCATTTAATCTCTGAAAAATAAGTGATGTTAAGTGGCAATGGAAGATTATGAAACGTGTATATATAAACTAGAAAGCATCTGAAAATGCAAAGCCTATCCGTGGCCGCTTTGTACTCAAACTGAACATGACGAAAACGACAGTTAAAAAAAAAGTTGTACATCTTATTAATTTGACTTCTCCACAATCTCATATTAAAGGTTTGTTGAACATTTCATGACAAAAGCACAATTGCTAAAAATGTTACGGTCTGGACATACACACTGAATTTCAATGGACATACACACTGAATTTCAATGGTAAACAAAGATTTTGATTAAAACATTTATGGCTGGTTTCCCACTTCATGGATGACATCAACCTTACAATTCTTTAATTCCCCTTTGGGAGAAGAATGAGATGTGCCAAGTATCAATTTTTTTCCGATCCACAGTTTCAGATACAATTTTTTAATTTTTCCATTTAATCCAAGATGGCTGCCATATTCCATGACCTTTGACATAACAATTATTAAAATATTCTCCATGGGGGGGGGTGGGGTTGCTCCTACCCTGAAAATTTTGTGTCACTTAAGGCTGGTCACACCTTGACGTTTTAGCCAGCGATGTCAACGTGTTAAAATTTATGTAAGACGCTGGCTTACGTTGAACTTTTGATGTTTTTTTTTAAAGATTCGGACGTATTCATAGCGACTTGGTCTTATGTATAACGCATTGGTAACTACACAGAACGTTTCGTTGTGTTATAGATAACTTATACCAACGAATGCTGAACCTGTTGTCGGCCTACACAACCGATGCCCAACGATAGTCTAACTCAGGCATAGCGCATTGCACGCATCGCCGACGATGTCGTGGCGTAGCCTATTAAAAGGCTGACGCACAACGATTCAAATCATAACTGCCGTAGAAATGGAAGGGTCAAAATCGCGGTCACACCTTGGCGATCTTGCCAGCGTATGCCGACGTAACAAAAAGTGTGTCTAAAACGTTGGGGCACGTCGAATACGGTATGGGTAAGTTTGGTATGCGCGAGTAGAACGCTAAAGTACGCTATCATAAGTCGTAGTAAGTAGAGTACGTCAAGAAATTTTGAACATGTTCAAAATTTTACGACGTACTCGGCGTATGACACACGTTCCGCATGCGATGGGGATAAGTTTTACACACGATATGTGGACGCTTACACACGTCCACAAAGGCTACTTATAAGCTACTCATAAGTCGAAACACGTCGCGGTAATGTCTTTTTTACGCGAAACTTATTTCTAACTTATGTTTGACGTGCTTTGAACCAATTCTTTACGTAGCCCCAACACACATCGACGTATGTAGACGTATTCCAGTGACATCTTCCGGTCGACAAAAAAAAAAAAATGAATGTGTTTCTAGCTTACAACTGCCATATAAAGACGTGTTCCCAACGGTTTTGGGAATTGGTATATAAAAATGGTGTTCATAAAAGGGGAACCCAACAGTGTTTTCGAGTTCCTTTTTGAGTTGATGTCCATGTCAGCAGTATCAGTATCAGTATCAGTATTAGTATTAGTAGTAGTAGTAGTTTGTTCATGTTGGCAGTAGTAGGTGGGTGTGAGGGGGAGGGTGTGGGTTATGATGGATCCTCCTTGCGTCCGCGTGTCCACGGGTAGGTTCATAGGCTGCCACTCAACGATTTAAATGGCTGCATCTCCACTATTGAAAGTAGACGCTTGCGCTCAACAATTGGATTTTTTTTACACTCAACGACTTTTAAACGGTACCACTCAGCTAGTTTCATTGTTTACAATGAACGATTTAAATTGCTGTCACTCGCCTTTGTTTTTTTGTTTTTTTGTTTTTTTGACGCTGGGGTTTGGAAATTTGAAGCGTTTCTTCTGAACGTGTTAAAACGCTCAAACTCGACTATTTTAAATAGACGCTGCCGATGGACAATTGGAATCATAGCCAAGCCAGACATCGAAGTGTGAACATTTTCGTCATGCCGAAGAAAAGTTTGAAGAATGCTGCAAATAAGTGTCCTGGCCGTGGCCGTGGACGCTGACGCAAGGACGATCCATTATACCGACGTCTTTCAGCCTATGAGTAACTTAAAAGTAACGTCTGTCGACGTGTGGCAACGATCGCGTAACGTGCCAACAACACGTTAATCATAGGTTAGAAATAAGTTTCGGGTACTCTAAACATTACCTCGGCGTGTCTCAACTTATGATTAACTTACAAGTAGCATGTGTTGACGTCTGTCAACGATCGCAGACCGTGCCTACAACTTGTGGCCAGCGTAGCAGAACGTGTGAGTCATACGCCGACATACGTCGTGAAATTTCAAGCATGAAAAAATTTGAGGACAACCGAAAAGTACAACGTTCAAAGCCAACGTACAACGACGTATGGCAACGTACTACGACGTATGCCAGCGTGCTCTCAATGTTATCAAAACTTACCCATAACGTATTCAACGTGTGCCAGCGTTTTAGAAAAAAAATTCAAAAATCGGCATACGTTGGCTAAAACGTCAAGGTGTGACAGGGCCTTTAGACAAGTGGTTGCTGAGAAAAAAAAAGTTTTTAAAAAAGTGTCAAATTTTTTTTACGTTTTGAAACAAGGATTGAACAATAACAATAATTATAATAATAGTAACGAGAACTGCCACTTTATAACTGCTGGCAGTGATGACTGGGCACCAAGATGTCTGGCTTTGATGCAACCCTGCTTTGATACAACATGGGATTGACGAGTTACGGACCGAGTAACACAAAGTGTTCAATCCATTTATTACATTCACTGTTATCCCTTTTTCCTGGAGACATTGTCAGTATCAATTGAATTGGCATTTAAATTACCTGAACACGTAGTAATAAATGTTGGCACAATGGGTCCACACAGTAAACTGGGACTCCCACGAGTCTAACAAGGCCTCACACTTCTCTCTACAATGCGGGATTGATCGGTTATAGACAAAGTAACACGCCGCATTGAATCTATTTATTACGTATGTAGTTAGCCCTTTTTCCTGAATACATAGTCGGAATCAATTGAATTGGTGTTTAAATAACCTCAACCATGAAATCATATAGCTCAATGAAGCTGGTTAATTTTGGCATGTTCCTAAATTATTTGTTCACTCAATATAATTCCCCAAACAGCAGAAAAAGCTAAGTATAATGCTTTGGAAATTTCACATTTTATGGTGTATATATGGGAGAGGGAACATTGCTTCAAGTAAGTAGGTATATAGGCTTAGTTATAAGACTCGTTATTTCTTTAAATTATCGGATTTCCGAACAGATTTTGACACGTATGTGGACCGGATGATATCCGATCCTCAAAACCGAAATAATATTTTGAAATAACTTTAATTAGTCCGTGAGAGTCGATCGTGGAAAATCTTATCATGTAATGCATTAAATCGTTCCAAGCTCCTAATTTGAAAACTATAGTACTGACAAAAGTGATGTATACAGCGATTCGTAGCTATGATGAACAGGCAATCGAGAGTATGAGTGAGGAAAGTGGAAAAAAACTTTATCGTTCAGAAATCGTTGTGGCCTGTTCCAAGTCAAGGCATGGTTGAGCAGGCAAAAAAAACATGGCGGCTTCAGACCCCAGCGAGGTTACCCAGGAAACGCCTTAAGACCCCAGAGAGCGAGGTGGCTGAGGATCACCTGATGAAGGAAATAATTAAATAAGGCCGTTAATTATCTTCAGAAGGGGTGTTTTAATTAACCCAAACACCCAATTTTCACTCCTGCATTTCCTTGGAGTTTTCTTAGCATGCATGCAAAGTTTCAGGCTGATAGGTTTTATGGTTTCGGAGTTATGGAGGAGACATACTGACACACACACAAACATTGACATTTATTGGTGTAGGTGTGTGTGTGTGTGTGTGTGTGTGTGTGTGTGTGTGTGTGTGTGTGTGTGTGTGTGTGTGTGTGTGTGTGTGTGTGTGTGTGTGTGTGTGTGTGTGTGTGTGTGTACTAGCCTGATCAATCCATAATGAACTGGAAGGGCACCCCGGAGTGCGCATACCTCCACCACATAATGCCTGATCCACGAGAACATATCGGGCCCAATACATTTTTGAAATATCATGCAAGACAGTACTATATCGTTTTTGGCCCTGTCTCTCAATGGTGAAGAATCACATTACCAATTAAATAATTCTCGCATCCAGATCCGAATTCAGATCTTCACCCAAATCGAATAAATTTGTTAATGTCACACACCAAACCTGTCCACCACGTTTCGTCCAAATCGGTCCACAACTTTTGGAGATATCATGCTATATATCAGTTTAGCCCTCTCGCTCAATGGTGAAGAATCATTTAAAAAATTATCAGATCCGGATCTAAATCCGGATCTTCACCAAAATGGAATCAATTCTTCCTCCTCACACACCCAACGAAACCACCAAGTTTCATCCGAATGTGTCAACAACTCTTTGAGATATCCTGCACCTTTGACATATATATACAAACAAACAAACAGAAAAATAAACAGACAGAAAGGGGTGAAAATATAACCTCCTTCACCTTTGGTGGCAGAGATAACAAAGCTGTGAGGCCAAGTGTTCTGAACCCACCAAAACTCATTCTCTGCCCAGCAGTCAGCCTTCGTAAAATGCAATCATTGGTTGTTGGTTATTAAAACTTCTTTACTGATAATAATCAGACAAATTGCCAATCTCAATGTTATTTTTCAATTTCCTTGCACATCTCAAAATTCTACTGAAAATTCCTGCAGGTGAAGAGCCAACAATTCAAATAATTTGCGTTTTGATTGCCACTTAGCTCTGCTATTTTGTGTTGGCCTGTTTAGCATTCCTATCTGAACCCATGGCTTATGATGCTGGGACACAAAGTTCAAATCCCATCTCCCATGCCCATGGTCTATGAATGTTCTTGTAATTAATGTTAAAGTACATTGAAGTCTACTAATGTCTTTGTCGTGCATGTGATTGTACAAACTCCTCCATGAACTTTAAATCGGGAGGGTGAGTAGGAATTGAAAATCTCTCATTGTTTTCGGTTGATGTGTTTTCAGACTGGATTTTAACGTTGGAACAGAGTCTCGGTGGGTGAGAAGTGACAGACAGTTCCAGAGATATATTTTATAGAGGGGGAAGACAAGTAAGCAGGAGTTAACAATGGTAGCATGCAGAATGGCAAGGGGACGCAAATTATGGTAGAGGAGATTGGAAGAGGGGAATGGGAAATCAGGAATGAGAGATGGTTTGGGGGTCGGGTGGGTAATTCAATGAAGTCGACCACAACATCATCAAGGAGATAACCAATATGAATTTTGGTAAGACAAATTGCACATTTACTAATTTTGTCCTGTTAAGTCATAATTGATAAATGCAACTACGTTCAGCTGAATAGCTTCCTTGCATTTGGCTGTATTCATTTAGCTGAATCGCATTATGCTGTGTCAATTTGGCTAAATAGTGTTTGGCTATATCCATTCACCTACTGTATGTTCCCCTCCCAATGGCGAAAACATTTTTAAAACTTCAAAATGCGGTGCTGGTTGTCCTCTTCACCTATATTCATACTCTTTTGTTTCAAAAGAACGTTCTCACCTTAAGATGTAGTCGTAAGGCTCACTTTGCTGTGCCTGAATCGGTTTGAGGGTGGAGTAGTTGCAGCCAAAACCGTAATCTTATCTAGGTTCCTCCCGATGACTCTATCTCTGCTTATTCGGGTCCCTCCTGTTGGCTGCAGCGCTGTATTTGGTCTTTTGTTAAGTGATGAACAAGGAGAAAACGTGGACTCAAGTAGGGATCCAAAGTTGCATGCTAAATAGACTGGGAGCAAGGCAGAATGAAGAACTACACTCCACTTTTGCCAGTGAAGGTTAGTGTAGATTTGTGTTGACACACAAGTAGAACAATTTATGAAATCGACAGCAAGTAGAAGCTGACATTTCAGGCATTAAGTTTTTTTTTGTCAGACTTTTTGTCAGCTTCAGCTTGCTTCCCATGGTGGTCAGCATACCTCAAGCAATGATCTGTTGATTTCATCCATAGGAGACTTCTTTTTCCATATGCAGTACAAGGCTTCAGGGTAGTATCATTGGCTGAGGACACAGTTGTGCCACTGTGTCTCTGTAGGTTAAGGTAGGAATTTGTTTATGGTGCCAGCGATAGCTCACCTACTATTCGCAAAGAAGACAGTGAGATCTTCAACATTCACCAACTAATGCCAGCAGATGGGACACCCGGTTTAATGTCCATCCGAGGGACGGCAGACACACTGATGAATCACCCTGCCTGTGCAACACCGGGATGACAACTTATAGCTGGGTCAAGGTTTGAACCCAGGCTAGACAGCTTGAGATGAGATTGAGAGGTGTTTATTTCCTATAATTTCATGTTAATACAATTACCGGTCACAGTGAATATAATGTGTATAAACACACGCGCGCGCACGCACACACACACACACACACACACACACACACACACACACACACACACACACACACGACATTTTGACACATGAAGCATGCAAAATCCGAAATTGGAAAAATTCACAGCAATAACAAACCACAAAGGTTAAAAAAAAAATTCCCATGGACAGACTATTAGGAAACCTTATAACGTTGTGCGACAAGCAAGCCTATCAGCATTGCTTAAATGAGTTGGCTCCAAATCCTAGCCCAACCAACATTAATAACGCTGGCCTTTCCAACCATCATCCCACGACTGGATTTCATTATTGCATCGTGTAGCAGCCCGAGTCGATTGGTAACAACAAGTTCGCAAACCTATCACTCTCAACAAGCTTTTGGCAAAAATCACACCGAGTAATGAGAAGAGTCTCCACAGCTCATTCACAAGCTGCAACAAGTTGACAAGGATTGGAACAAAGGTACCTGCTGGGCATTCCAGCCACAGGCACAATGCTGTTTCATGGCTGTGATTTCTGAATGTGCATATTTTCAGGCCTGATGCTATGTGAATCATTTTACCCTTAAAAAAATAAACATCAAAATATTACATTCCCAAGTCACACCAATCTTGTCACCATCCCCTCCTCCTTCCCCACCGCTCACAGCTTACGTGTAAGCCCATATATTTCACTTCCCAAAAATCCTTCTTTTCAACCCTCAAAACCATGCTCACCTTTTTATCCTTTATCTCCTAATCGTTATTCCTCATTTGTGTTTGACTTGACGCATAATACCTGCTCCTTCCAGGAGCGAAATATGGTTTCAAGAGGCACTCCCTCCAGCAGGGGTCATCAGTTGAAACACTTGCACTATTAAACAGGTGAAAATTTAAAGTCGTCTCCCCCCACCATCTTGGGGAGGAGATGGCTTACTTTGTGCCCTTGACCTGAAACTGGGTAGCCTGAGCATGTATGCAAAATTTGAAGGAAATTGGCAAAGCCGTTTTAAAACATATAAGGTACATACTACATACATGGTGGCCTGCAAAAGTATTCACCCCCTGCCAATAATGCCACGTTTCGATGAACAATGGATTCTGTAGAAACAATTTTTCTAAATGAACTTTATTACTGATACCTGAAGAGATTTAATTAAACACTGTGATACTTGAAACAAGATACATGTCATAAACACCTGCAAAAAACATGTACGGATCAAAATTCACTGGTTTTAAAGTATTCATTCCCTTCAGTCAGTATTTGGTGGAAGCACCTTTTACAGCAATGACTGCTCTGTCTTTTTGGTTCAGTTTCTTCCAGATTTGCACAGTGAGATGGTAAAACCTTTGCCCATTCTTCACGTGAAAATTGATCTAGTTCTGCCAAGTTTGATGGGGATCGTCGATGGACTGCAATCTTCAAGGTCAGGTCAGGTATGGGAGCATGCGCCAGAGCAGCGCATCGCTGCGTAAACTTTCTGCCGGTACTCCAGGGGACTCTGTCTGGCCACCCCCCAGGCAAATGCCTGGCCCATCCCCATCTCCTTGAGATGCCAATCAACCTGCTGCAACCACGAGGAACATGGTCGTCCCATTGGCCTCCTCCACTCACGAGACTCCCTCGCTGAGAGAATCTGGTGAGCAGGATCAGCGTCAGGAAAATGAGCCACATGTCCATACAGCCACAGCTGACGCTCACAGACTGTGCAGGTAACAAACCTCACTTGAGTCTCTCTCAGCAACTGCTTGTTGGACACCAAGTCCGACCAGCGATAACCAAGGATTCTCCAAAGAGACCTGGTACAAAGGAATGAAGGCGACTACTCAGATCCCTGGTCAGAGTCCAAGTCTCACAACCGGAGAGTAAGACTGGAAGCACCAAGGACCTGAAGAGTCAGACTTTCATAAACCTGCATAGGTACAAGAAGTGCCACACCCCATGATACAGTGAATCCATGACTCCCAGGCACGACCCAAATGTCTATTGACCTCTGGCTCACAGCCAGCAGAGACATGAATATCACGAGGCAACTGAATCTCTCTGTGACCTCAACATCCTCACCACAAACAGGCACAGACAGGACAGCAGCTTCCAAGATGTCATTGAAAGCCTGAATCTTAGTTTTGATCCAGGAAACCAGAATCCCAGTAGCTTTGACTCCTCATTCAGCACATCGAGGGCCCCGAAAAGGATAGCTGGAGACTCTGCAAAGATGACTGCATCATCTGTGAAATCAAAGTCAGAGATCTTGACATTCCCAAATGAGGCACCGCAGCTTGATCTCTCCGACATCCTCCCCAGAATCAAGTCCATACAAGTGCTGAAAAGTGTCCGGGACAGCACACATGCCTGAAGAACTCGAGTAAAAATGGGACATAAGTCAGAGATGGTATCACCACATCTCACAGCAGTCTCAGTACCAGAGTATAGTTTAGACATCAGATTGATCAGTTTTGGTGGCACCCCACGAAGACCAATAATTATGCAGAGGGCATCCAGACTTACTGAATGGAACACTTTGCAGAGATCAGCATAGGCTGCAAGCAGCCTTGCTAAAATTATTGTCTGCGATCGGTGAGGACCCAAAGAGCAAGGATACGGTCAATTGTTGACCTCTTTGGTGTGAAGCATGATTGGTCTGGATGCCAGTGATCAAGCAGATGGTGGCGAACCCCATCAAGTATAAGCTGAGGAAAGACCTTCCCCGGCACTGAGAGCAGCGTCACCCCTCGGTAGTTGTTGCAGTCCTGGCAATCACCCAGGAATGGGGGATCAAATGTGTATTCCCCATCCCCACTTG
This sequence comes from Eptatretus burgeri, assembly GCF_056783735.1. Lineage (NCBI taxonomy): Eukaryota > Metazoa > Chordata > Myxini > Myxiniformes > Myxinidae > Eptatretus > Eptatretus burgeri. Next base: position 90,458,393 of record NC_140965.1, read on the forward strand.
ATCATAATTGTGAAGTTTCATGTTGATTGATTGAGCGGTTCCAGAGAAAAGATTCTTTAATATTTTTCTTCACTCCAATATGGCTGCCAAACCATGTGACCTATCAATTATTCCTTAACAAACTTGTACACCCAAGGTTATCAAGGTTATTGTCTGAAGTTTCCCCTTGATCTGTCCAGCTGTTCTGTAGAAGATTTTTGTAGGTTTTCAGGTAAATCCAATATGGCTGCCAAGCCATGTGACCTGTGATATCATGTGCATGAACCTCTTTTTTCCTCATGGATAGGCAGTCGTACCTTTAAAGTTTTGCCTTGATCTGTTCATCCACTTCAGAGAAGAAGATTTTTGAAGGTTTAATATATATATATATATATATATATATATATATATATATATATATATATATATATATGGCTGCCAAATCACATGACCGATGATCCATCCATCCACTGGGACCATACTCTGCAGAGCGTTGGTGCTGCCTAAGCAGTCTCCTTGGCTATTGGGTACAATTCTGGACGGGTCGCCACTCCGACACAGGATACCAGCATGTTGGCACTCATTTTGCCGACCTCGGAAGGATGACAGGCAGAGTCAACCCCACCTGGTATTAATTCAACAGCTGAGTGGGATTTGAACTCAGGATCCTCAGATCCTAAGCCCACCACCCCTAACCATTAAGCCAACACCAGGCATATGACCGATGATGTCATCAATATTTTTTTCTGTGGACCATTTCATCCCAAGATGACCATTAAAATTTTCCATACTGATCAGATGTAGCGTTCTACATATACAATTTTGACGTCATAATGAAAGCACCTATGATGTAAAAAAAAATCACACTTATTCCCCATGAGGAGTACTTGCCATGTGCCAAGTTTAAATTTTTTCCTTCATGCGGTTTCAGAGATACAGAGGTCCAAATTTTTTTCCATTTTTGCAAGATGGCTGACACACCACGTGACACATGACGTCATAATTGTTATTACGGCATTCTACATGAGTACTCGCACCTATGGTGAAAATTTCTTCTCATTCTTACAAACAGTTGCAGAGAAAACCACGTAAGTTCTGCGTGAGCAAACAAACAAACAAACAAACGGACCCAAACGCAATACCCTCTCTTTGGCGAGGGTAACTAGTTTGAAGCAAAGCACAAGTTTAAATTACTTTTCAACAAATGCAAGGCATATAATGAAGGGGAGAACACAGTGAAAAGGCAAAAAAAAATTATGAATCTGATAAACAAAATTCGTTATTTGTTTGTTTGTCTGCCTGTCTATCGGCATTTTCACGTTTTTGCCAAGATCGCTGGGCTGACAATCACCACATTTGGTTCGTTTCAGTAACAGTCCAAATAACCAATTCCCAACTGTCTGAACAAAAAAAATTTTCCATTTTGTGTCTGAATGTCCGGTTTGCTTTTGTGTGTCTGCAAGATGAGCTGCAAGATGAGCTGCAAGATGAAAAGTTGCAAGAATCAAAAAGCTGCAAGATTTTTCTGTTTACAGAAAGAAGCTCACATCTTGCAGCCACATTCCTCTCCGCACCCACTGCTCGTTTCGGTGAGCTGCAAGATGAAAAGCTTCGACAATGTCTGTTCTTTTTTTCTGCGATCTTTTATATTTCTATACAATCTGATTGGCTCACAGCTGTCACGTGACACATAACACAGGCAAAGGCCAGCATACCTAATTAGCCAAGCTGTGTCTTCCACACATTGACTGGACAGCTGACCTGACTCCACCCACAATTGTAACCTGACTACATAATACTATCGCCATTTTCGTGTTCTGGTAACCCGAAGCTATCTGCTCCCTTCAGTGTTGTCCTGTATTCACAATCATCATACCTTCCCGATGTTTTCCCTTCATTGCAATGCAAGCACGAGTCCATATTTGTCTGCATATGGTGGGTTTTATGGCCCTTGAGAAGGCCCAAGCATCAGGCTTTTGGTCTTCAGCCCTCAAATGATCAGTTCATGCTTATACACTGCCTGGGTCTTCCCCCCCCCCCCCCCCGTAATTGAAACATTTTTCCACCTGAAGGTAGAACAAAAAAATTTGTGTCCATTGAAGCTTTCTCGTCGAAAAGAATTGTCGAATTAAATGATCTCATGATGATTTTAAAATGTACAGAACCTGCTGCAATGGTGGGTTCTGTTGCATCTGGCCTGCTTTCTAGATGGTCCCTATTCCCCAACCATCCCACCTGCTTCCCTTGGGCTGTAGCAGAAGCCAGCATTATTACATTTTATGAAACGTAATGATTACTGCTTACGACATACTATCCTTTGAACAGAGCTCCCTATTGAGATCTCAACAGTGGCAACAGAAATTTTGCATGTAAACAGAATTCTCAATTAAGCTGTTCCTGAGAAAGCCACAGGTTTTCACGAGTTACAAATAATGTGGTGTGGTGCAGTTGTGTAACCAAAGTTGGCATCAATATTTACTCATTCTTTACGTCTGTAGAAATAAATGTCAGTGTGCATCAGTCTTCAGGCAGACAATCAGCTTGCGTCGTCCATAACTCCAAAACCATGAAACCTAACGGCCCCAAACTTTGCATGCATACTAAGGACACTCCAAGAGAGAGCGTGAATGAAAATTGGGTGTTTGGGTTCATTTAAACACCCCTTTTGAAGATAATTAACAGCCTTATTTAATTATCCTTCATCAAGGCGTCATCCTTGGTCAGCCTCGGAGTTAGCCCTCTTGTAAACTTGCTGGGGTCTTAATTCGCCATTTTGTTTGGCCTGCTCAACAATGCCTTGACTTGGAACAGGCCGCAATGGTTTCTTAACGCTAAAGCACTCAAAAATTTATTTTCACTTTCCTCACTCATATCATTGAATGGATGATTATCATACCTACGAATCGCTGGATACATTGTAATGCTTATAAACACCTGGAGATGTCAATGTTCATGGCTTTATTTCATTTCTGTAAATGCGATAATCTCTCGAGTCAAGAATCTCTTAACCTGAGCCAAATTTCTAAATTTAAACTGTGGAATTGACCTTGGCAGTAATTCCAACTTCTTACAAAAAGTGTTCATTTGTACAATTCAGACATTGTTTGACACTCTGGGTGTCTCTGAGTGTTCGTGGCTTTATTTAGTTTCTGCACATGCTTCTGACCACGAATCACTTGCCAAGCCAGTGCAGTCATATTAAACACCATCAGGAGATGACTGGAGTGTCAAGCAATGTGAAAGGAAGGGAACTGCTGCAAAGGTCAATTACGCATTTAAAATTTTGAAATTCTGTTCAGGTTAGGATGTTCTCGAGGTTATCCTATTTCACCTGGAAGTAATGCTTATAAATGTCCAGAATTGTATTCACACATTATTTAATACACCAGATGAGTCCGGACAGTGGTTATCCCCAGACATGTCAAGAGGGCGTTTGTCTCCGGAAGTGTCTGGGTGGTGTTTTTCTCCACATGTGTCCAAACGGTGGTTGTCTTGAGACAGCATTTGCCTCCAGAAGTTTTTGGAACAAACTCCCACATTCTCTTCAATCCCACTCTTCCCTCCATCCATCCATCCATTAAGACCATACTCTGTGCAGAGCATTGGTGCTGCCTAAGCAGTGTCCTTGGCTGTTGGGCACAATCCAGGACAGGTCTCCACTCCAACACAGGATAGCAGCAAGCTGGCACTCATTTTGCCAACCTTGGAAGAATGACAGGCAGAGTCAACCCCACCTGGTATTAATTCAACAGCCGATTGCGATTTTTAGCTCAGGTTCCTAAGATCCCAAGCCCACCACCCTGACCAATAAGCCAACACCAGGCATACTCTTCCCTCCAGGTGTTCAAAACTGCTGTTCACCCCCATCCAAAACCATGATCTTTTCTAACCCCGTTAATCCACCCCTAACCCACCTCCTTCAAATTCCCTGCTTTCCTTCCTGAAAGTCCCTGTGGTGTCCATCTTGAACACCCCATGGTCCCCGTCCCATCCCTCTCCCTTCCACAGATCTCCTAATGTCTCTGTTCCCCACTGTTTTGTCCTTCCCACTCCCGCCCCTCGTCTCCTGCTCCCTTTGTTGTGCATTTCTGTGTGTTAGCTCTCACACGAGCCTCGACAATGTACACAAAAAATATAATAATAAGTGTCTGGGCAGTGTTTCCCTCCGGACATGTCCTCGCAGTGTTTATAGTATGACCGGTAGAAAATGTATTTCCGACATTATTTTGTTTCCATCTTCACTGTTCTCTGCAGAATCATTTTGATGAGACGGTATGAATCATAATCAATGCTCCACTGCACGTCTTCCTTCCCCTCACCTCACCTCATGCTTACCTCATCCCAAACCCCCCTCCCACTTCCATCCTCATACAACTCTCTGGACGTTTATAAGCATTACTGCTGAAATGCGATTAACTCTGGAATCTCTTAACCTGAATGGAACATTGAAATAAAAAACTCCCATATATCTCCGTCTCCTCGTCTGTCCGTCTGTCTGTCTGTCTGTCTGTCTGTCTGTCTCTCTCTCCTCCCCCCCCCCCACTAAAGACAAGTAACATTGAAGTACAAACAGGGGAAATACCACGTAAATATAATAATGCATTTTTTGTATTCATAGTCATGGCTCATGGAAGATCTCTCACAAGTACACTGATCAGATGAGGACACAACAGAACAAAACTAGAGGGGGAGCACTCGGGAGAGTGCAAACCCTCCGCCGCCAATACTGCTGGGTAACTTAAGTGAACCCGATATCCTATTCATTGTAGGTCAAAACGGATCAGACTCTACTGAACCACGATTGAATAAACTAAACTAGATCAACACGCATGTAGAAATGCCAAAAAAATAAAATCGAAATTTTTTTTCTCTAACAAAATTTTTTTTTTGGGGGGGGGGGGTTGGAAATCACTTAAAACATGTAGAAATCCAAAAAAAAAAAAAATTCAAATATTTTTCAAATAAAATCGAAATTTTTTTTGGACCAAGTCCAAAATCTAATGGCATGATCCTTGGACCATACCTAATTCCCCCACCAAGTTTCGTCGAAATCCATCCAAGAGTTTTTTCCGTAATACTGTTCACAAACAAACAAACAGACAGGGGTGAAAACAGTAACCTCCATCCATCTTCGATGGCGGAGGTTAATAACAGGTTTGAGTCCCCTTTTAAACAAATTGTTTACAAACGTAGAGATAGGTGGAAACACAAACAAAAGAGTTGAAGGCCAAGACAGAGGGAGGTGGACAAACAGTGGGTGCATGGATGAATGGGGAACAGGAGAGGATGCATCCATCCATCCATCCATTAGGACCATACTCTGTGCAGAGCGTTGGTGCCGCCGAAGCAGTCTCCTTGGCTATTGGGAACAATCCTGGACGGGTCGCCACTCCGACACAGTCTACCAGCATGCTGGCACTCATTTTTCCGACCTCGGAAGGATGACAGGCAGAGTCAACCCCACCTGGTGTTAATTCAACAGCTGAGCGGGATTTGAACTCAGGACCCTAGGATCCCAAGCCCACTACCCTAACCATTAAGCCAACACCAGGCATGTAGAGGATGCATGGGGTGGACAAAATAGATGGCAAGAAACTTTCAGGAGGGAAAACTGGAAATTTGGAAGGAGCAGTGTTTGGGGTGGGTTTACGAGAGTATGAAAGATAATGGTTTTGGATGGGGGATGATCTGAACAGTTGTCTTGAAGACCTGAAGGAAATAATGAAATTGAATGGAATGTGGATGTTGGTTCCACAGGCAGGAAAAAAAAAAATATTGGGCCACATGTCACACCAATACTAAAAGAGCAGTCACAGGCTTCAACAATGCCACAAATGGTTTATGAAATGGTTTCAGCACAAGTGATAAGTAGAGAGGACAACCACCTTTACAGAGGTATTAAAAATGACCCAGCAGGTGGGGACTTGATGGACCGTTGAAAATTGGTTGAAACTACATCGCGGCGTCAAGAAACAATACGTCTATTCAACGTAACTTCACAATGTTTCAACTTGTTACTTCCACCACCGAAGGTGGACGGAGGTTATGTTTTCACCCCTGTGTGGTTGTTTGTCGGTGAACAGGATATCTCAAAAATTTGTGGACGGGTTCGTACGAAATTTGGTGAACAGGTTGGATGTGTGATAATTTCGATTTTGGTGACGATCCAGATCCGGATACTAGAAGTTTGAGTGATTCTTCACCATTGAGAAATAGGGCCAGAATGATATATAGCACGATATTTCAAAAATTTGTGGACGGATTCGCCCAAAACTTGGTGGACATGTTTGGTGTGTGACAAGGAAGAAATGATTCGATTTTGGTGAAGATTCAGATCCGGATCTGGATAGGACAATTTCAATCATGTTGTGGACAAGTTATGACAACACTAGGTGAATGAGTTGGTTAGGTCACAATAACAAGCCAATTTGATTTTGGTTCAGGTCCAAATACAGATCCGGCCTAAAAGTGGGATACAAAATGTAAACTGTTCAGCCTGGAGGAGGTATGCTCTCCACTAAGTGCCCTTCTAGTTTTTGTTGTTTCAATGTATTTTTTGCCTGCTGGAAAGGAATATTTGCTGGAACCCTGCACCGCTGTCTTTGGTCTTTGGTCAAATGATAAGCAGTGAGATAACAGCAGCATGATGACAGAGTCTTTAATGTAAATATAATGGCATTGTGAATAGCCAAAAAAGCAACCAATAATTTTTTCATGATGATCCTCGACAAATCACATTTTCCACTCCAGCATATTTGGAAAGTTATCAATGTAAGTGGAAAAAAGTGAATGGTGACATAAATCGAATAAATTGTCCTGACAGGATGATGAAGAGATAGTGTACTTAACTTAGCTTTGAGCTGTCTCGTTTGGGGGCTTGTTTTTCCTGATCTGATGACAAACTGTCAGTTTTGGTGCGTCATAGACCGAGTATTGTGTCACAAAGTTCACCGTCCCTCGGATGGATGTTCAGCTGGGTGCACCGTCTGCTATCATGAGCTGCAAGAAGTCGAAGATCCCATGGCATTCTTTCACGAGAGTAATCCAGTTATTCCAGTTGTAGACAATTTTCATCATCCTTGAAAAAAAGGCACCTTGTATAACTCTTCGCCTTTTTGTAGATAAATAAGTGAAATCCATGGCTGAAAGTTCTCTCATTGTATTTTGTTTAAAACTTGTTTTTTCTCCTCTTTTTAAAGTGGCAAGATGGCTGAAAATAAAAGATTAGCATGGGGAGGTCATAGGACACCTTTCAAAAATTGGCCAGAAAGCTAACATGTTCCAAATTAGATTTTTCATTTCTATGCTTACCTTTTAACACTGCTTGTCCATATCTCCCTCAACTCACCCCTGCAATAGTTTGCTTTATGTCATGGTTCATTATCATATCTGATGATTCAATGTAGTCTGTTTACCTCTTCATAGACATCATTGTTTCTGATAGTCCAATGGCGAGTTTTTATTTAATATGGAGTTAAGGCTTATCGAAGAGTGAGAACACAGAATGGACCAGAACATAACAATCAGGAAAACATAATGGAAAGATGAGACATGCACTGACAGCAGGGTAGACGGACACAACAGAGGCAGCCTCGGAGGAAGATGGTAATGAGGAAGAATGAGATCAAGGAGAGAGGGAGGAAGGAAAACACAAGCTGGATACATGTTCAAACACAAAAAGAAGAGGGAGGGAAAACTGTGGATAAATGAAAGAAAGAGTGAGAGAGAAGGGGGAAAACACAATAACCTGGAAAGGAAGGGATGTACTTGGCGAGGGTTAATAAAAGTAGAAAGGTTCATGAGTATTGATGGGGGATGACCTTAGGTAATGGGGAACAGCTGTCTTGAAGCCCTGGAGGGAGGGGTGGGATTGAACAGATTGATGAACTTTGTTCCACAGGTAGGAGAAGAGAGGACCACATGAGTGGAGGGGAGCAGTGAGCCTGGCTTTTTGGAGTTTAACCAAAACCGGGTTACTGGCAGACCGTGTACACCTTGCAGAAACCTGGATTGTGGTGGGAGCACATAGAAAGGAAAGGGCAATGCGTGCAAGACCAGAAAGGAGGCGGCAGAAGAAAGAGTCCACTGACCAGTATGCGATGTGAGAGTAACAGGTGCAAATATTCAGCTTCATCGTCAGAGATAGCGTGTCTTCAAGAGAGGGACAAAGTTATCGATTTCACGATTCGTAAGTTAAATATCGACCATATATTACTCATAAAGGAGTCAACATCTAATAGAGGGGAGGTCATGCTGCAGTTAATCCAACTATAGTAAAAGTAACCCAGGCAGCAACGATGCTGGATTGACCGAGTCACATTTCCAGCTGTCCCAATCTGGTCCAATGTCATCGGCTTTATGATGCACGAACATTATGGTGCAAGAAAATCTTGGAAGGCAAAGTGATCTTTGAGATTCTGCATTGGAAAAATTGAGTGATGACAAAAAATACTCGTTTTATTTCAAACCACTATTTGACCTTTACCAAGTTATATTTTTTATTATTACTATCATTAATATTATTATTATTATTATTATTATCATCAGTAAATGCGGCTTGCTCAAGGCTATATACAAAGGGCAATTTCGTTCCAATTGGGCAAACCTTAGTCGAGTTTTGGTGAAAAATGTTAAAATATCTATGATTGGGTCATGACCTTAAAATTAGGTCAAGATCAAAAATAATAATATCAACCCTGCATACTTTTTATTCTCATTACTGATGCAAAATTTCATTCTGAAAGTCCTCAGATATTGGAAAAAAAATGGAGAAAAATCTAAATGGTGGTTTAGTACTCCTGTTCAATTGTTTATAATAGGGTCATGACCTTAAAAACTATGTTAAAATCAAAGAGATTGTGTCAATCCCAAATACATTATCTTCACATTTTTGATGCAAAATTTAATTCCTAAAGTCCCAGCCGTCTCTGAGATCCACCTCGGAAATTGATACAGCTTGAAAATTGGAAGTGCAGGAAGAAAAAATAAAATATAAATAAGAGTGACAATTGCTTTGCAATACTGTACATGTCCCCGACTGATGTGATATTTTCCAAGTTCAAAAAGGGCATAACTGTGAAAAACTGACAAAAAGCCCTGAAACTAGAACTTTTTCTGTAACTTACCAAATAAAGCCATGTACTAAGTTTCAGTTGAATATGTTAAAGGGGATGGAAAAAAAAAGTCTGAAAAACAGTCTGAACAGGCAGACATATGGGGAGCAAACTATGGACCCCTCCGGTGAAACCAGTAAGGGACTAATAAAAACCTAAATGGTGGTTTAGTACTCCTTAGGGTTTAAGAAACTCTGGGGACACCATTACAAACTGGGGGCACTAATTGTAGAAACAAACACCCTCCTCTTCCTTCATTTGTGGCATAAGGCTGCAGGTAGCATCATTGGCTGAGAGCACGGCTGTGCTGCTGATGTAATGTCCCTATTACCAGTACACTGATGCTCATTTCACCAACCTCAGAAGGATTGACAGGCTGAATTAACCCATCCATCGGCACCATACCATGTACAGAGCGTCGGTGCTGCTGAAGCAGTTTCCTGGGCTATTGGACACAATCCTAGGCGGGTCACCAACTCCGACGCAGGATACTCAAAAGGCTCAATCATCCCAGCAAGCTGTCACTCATTTTGCCGACCGCAGAAGGATGACAGGCTGAGTCAACCCCACCTGGTATTAATTCAACGGCCGACAGGAGCTCAAACCCAGGATCCTAACATCTCAAGCCAGCCACCCTAACCACTATGCCAACACCAGGATTTTTGAAACAAACCCTACAAGAGCTATAAGCCTCCCCCTTTTCTATCGGGGAAAGGTTAAAAATGTTAAGAAAAATATTATGATTAAATAAATAATGAGCAAGTAATGTTTAAGATGAATTTATTCATTTCAAAGATTGATTGAAGTAAATACATGTATAATATTAATTAAATACTTATTGTATTTTAATGATTAAATACAATTAAATTGAAAATACATTCCCAAAGAGAATATGTTATGTTGCGGGCGAAGTCCGTCTGTGCTGTCTTCGTTCATGGTTCCGTGACACACACCATATACAGTATGAATTATAATTTTTAAAACATTGAGTACAATGTTGACTTTCAGCTTCAAAGTTGACACACCCAGCCCCAAACCCTTTGCATTTTGTGTTTTTGAGCTTCTGTTCCAACATCTTTCTTTCTGCACCATCTCTCTTTGTGCCTCTTTCTCAGCAAGTTTCCTGCCAGTTCCCCCCTCCTATTGTCACCGAATAAGTACTATATTCATTCAGTTGCTTCCGTCGAGTCTGGAGTTAATAAAAGAGCTTTGACCCAACTTTCTACAAAAGTTTCCAGCTGCTCTTTCCTTTTCCTTTAATCTTGTCTCACTTTCCCAATTCTCAATGTCTGGTGCTCTCACCTTCACTCCTCTGTAGTCTTACAATTGCACTCTTATAAAGGCTTTCCAAGCCACTTCACACCTTGTCCCTCAATTCCCTCTTTTCCCATTATTATTTCGCTCCAGCCACCATCCTTTTGCCAGATTTCCCTTCCTTTGTCCCCCTTCTGTCGTGTTTGTGTCACTTCCTTCTTCATGAAACGCATTCCCTTGGGAGGGAGGATGCCCTTCACTATTTTGTGCCCCTCTCTCTCATGTTCTTAGCATCTTTCTCCGCTTTCTAACCTTTTAATGTTTGCTTTTTCCTGTTACTTTCCTCACAAATACTCTTAGATGAGCTTTATAGAGGCATAAGAGAAATATCGGAGGACCTCTGCTCCCCTCTATGGTATAACGGCCTGTGGGAAGCTGTTGAAATGTCACCCGAGCATAGATGTGTGCAAATGGCCCGATAGGTTTTCTAAACCCAGAGAGAGGCAGACAGGGCCAAAGCACTAAATCCATCGATGTGGGTACAAAACTCCTGCAGCTTCCGAAAGAGAGATGTTCATAAAAATGCCATTTCTTTTCTCCAATCCACAGCAGGGCGATTCAGGCTCGACTCTGAAACCGAATGGTTAACCACAAGCCACGGGCTCAAAAATGATAGCTTCTTGTGCAACATCAAGCTCGTCCTCATGGGGGATGTTCAGAATTGTCTTTAGTACCATAAGCGGTCAAAATCACATCAGCTGTGTACAGTATCATGGTGGTCACATTTTCAGGATGGTTTGTTTGACTGGTGATTTATCCTGTACACAGTGACAAGGTGAAAAAGGTTTTCCCTAAAAGCATACACACAGAGTTCGTCATATTTTCAAGGCATGTTATTAAAATGTGCAAAATATTGTTGAAAAGTCAGGTGAACGATGCGTGAACTCTGGAGGAAATTAATATAACCAAAGAGAGATTGTCAGACAGAACGGCAGAATCAATTGAACTATATTAATTAAGTGTATAATTGTTATTTGTTGTCTGAATGCTGCAGTCAAACACAGCCAACCTGTGCACGTACTTTCCACTCGTGATAAATTTATTTCTTCCGCACCGAAGGTGGATGGAGGTTATGTTTTCACCCCTGTCCATCTGTCTGTTTGTGAACAGGAGATCTCAAAATTGTGGACGGATTTGGAGGAAATTTTTGCAGAGAGCGTGGGTATATGATACGGAAGAACTTTTTCGATTTTGATGAAGGTCCGAATCCGGATAGGGGAATTTTAAAAGTGATTTTTCACCATTGAGTTATCAGGCTAAAACGATATACAACACGATATCTCAAAAACTTATTTATGGATTCGGATGAAACTTAGTGGATGAGTTGGTTCGGTGACAAGAACAAATCGAATAAGTTCAGGTCCCAATCCCGATCCGGCCTATTAGTGGGATACAAAACATAAACGAATTAGCCTGGTGGAGGTATGCACTCTCTCGAGTGCCCTTCCAGTTTGAATTGCGATGCATTCCATACATGAACCATATACCAATCCATGATTTCCTTCCTGAGACATAAATATCCGAAATACGATGTGAGTAGGACATAAACCTATTAAACCACACACATAGCTCATAACTGCCAATTGACATGAACTGAAAACATACCTTTACCAGTCCCTGTGAGTACCACAACTCAACCATGGCCTCCCCCACCAAATGAAAATGAAAGATAATCCATAATCAAGTGATTCAAACAATGAAAATATGAGTTTCCTTCCAACGAACTTAAACACAGGAGGAGGCCACAAGTCCTCTCAAGCCTTGCAAACCAATAGTTGTGTTCCTGTGCTGTGTCTGTCTGTCTGTCTCTCTCTCTCTCGATACTGGTGTCTTGCAGGCATGGTAAAGCATCAATGTGTGTGCCATCACTCGGATGGACGTTAAACTGTACATCCCAGCTGCAAGCATTAGTTGATTGACGTCAAAGATCCCATGTTGTCCTTCACAGAGAGTTGGCGAGCTATCACAGGCGCCCTGGCCAAATTCCAAATTCCTGCCCTAAATTACAGGGGGTGTTGCATCAGCGGTACTGCTGCGTCATCCTCAGCCAATTGCGCTACTCACAGCGATGTGGTGTGTAAGGAAGAAAAAACAGCATCAAACAATCAGAACGTAAATTTTTAAAGTCTTTGGTACAACACATCCAGGGTTTCAACCACTAACCTCCCAGAATCTGAACAAATAATCCAACCATTATGCCACAGAGTCTGGTAGATTACTCTATAGTATGCATATCGAGTCACCTTTAAATATCTCAACACCATAAAACTGCTTCAAATTTGACGATGACTTTTGTTTCTCGTATGCATGTATCACTGTCATGTCGACAGGACGTCTGACTCCCACCCGTCAATAGTGGGGTTTAATAATCAAGTCCAAACAGGATAGGACGAATCACACGAGGGACTTGAGCGGAATTTGTACCTTGTGTACTACCCTGGTCGGAATTGCTGCTTTCGCTGGTGTTTGAAAAGCAAATGTTACAATTTTAACCTCCCACAAGGATTTACCCAAAACCAGAGCTGAAATGAAATGATGGCTAATGTGTGAGGTTTGTAATGGCAGACCAGCACACAAAACGTGCTTTAAATGGAATAACAGGTTTCTTTCCAGAAAAGGCACCAGACCACGAAAATGGAGAATCCTGATACAAAGTACAGACGTTCACGAAACCAATAAATAAAATGCACACACCAGGTATAAATAAAAGCTTGAATACTCGAGAATATAACCAAATGGCCAAGAGCACCCTATCATTCATGCATGAAGCATTGAGAGCCAGGAAAAGTATTTTAAGAAGGATACCAATACCGGGTATTAGAATGGCTCCACCATGAGTGGGTCTCCAAGCCCTGGCACGGGCAAGCAAGCAGGTGAAGCATCCAGTATGACGAGGAGAATGGAGAGACAAAACGGCAAAAGCTTGTATCTCGTGAAGCCAGGGAGTATAGCAGGCCGCACGTGTTAAGCAGGCAATACCAAGCCCAGAGAAGAAGTGCTCATACACAGCCAAAAGACAATCCCCAAATAGACAGAGAGCAGCACGTGTACTGGGCCCGGCTCACAGCCTCGACTCCAATGGGAGGCCATCCTCTCCAATGGACCAGCTCAACTCACTGGGTCCTCACTCCAACTGAACTCAACTGACTCCTACGGGTGGTCCCTTCATCGCCTTCCACGCAACCTTGCCCAATTGTCATTTGCTCATGGTCCAGGATGGGCATCAATGTGTGTGCTCCTTAACATGAGAAGAGTAACTGTTTATGACCTCACAAGATGTTATCAAGCCAATGGATCAACAAGAGATTTGCCAAGAACTGGACGTCCCAGGTTAATGACTCCCTCTCAGGACTGATACATTTGCATGACCCATCTATGCAATCGGTTTCAAAGTACAGCAAACACACCACCTGGACCTCGCAGGATAAGTGTCAACAACATCTTGAGGTTTATACTTGTTGCAGCGGTCCATGCTTGTCACCCTGTGCAGAATTAAAGATTTCCATGACGACACATCCAAACACACTTACAGCGGTCACATCAGCACATCCGATGGATGGGGAGGCAATGGGCAAGTGTTAAGTTCAGTGATTAATCCAGGTTTCTCCATAAAAGGTGTGATGGCTGTGCACAGGTGTACAAGAGATTCAATTAGTGATTATGCCCCAGTCTGTTTCCCCAATTTTGTGCATGTAAGTGTTATGATGCGGGGTGGTATTGCTGAAAGCTTTCACACCAACTTGATTTATATCCATGACAATCTGATGGAAGATTGATACATTCATGAGATTTTACAGCAACATGTGTTGCCTACTCTTCAACCAAAGGTCCAGGAATCATTTTTATGCACGATGATCTTTCTTATGTGGCCATTCGATCAAAGGATGTTCTTGTCAATGCCAACTTTAATGTCACGACACCTTGGCCTGCCATCTTTCCAGAATTTAATCCAATTGAACATCTCTGGGATATCATTCACCATCACGTTACAACCTTACCAGGAACAGCCACGGACCCCTCGATGAACTGGAACAGGAGCTGATTCGGTCATTTAATGCCATTCCCCAGGCTCAGATTTGAGTTCTTATATGGTCAGTGTGATGATGGTGCAATACAGAAACTGCTGCTCATGGTGGACATACCTGGTATTGAAATTTTTACTTCTGTGTTGGATCCTTCCGTTAAAACATTTGCCACAACCGAGCATTATGTGATTGGACAAGTAATTATTCAGCATTTATCTCTGTCGGAGGTTTGCACCTAAACTGTGTCCCATGATGTCACATAAATTTAATCGCAACAACTATAACAACAACAATCACATGCTCGGTTTTGTTTTTTTTTCGTGGTGGTGAGTGTAGTATCAGTAACCAATTCCCATAATCCCGTGATTCCTGCTTTGATGTACAAAGTGAAAAATCAAGATGGCGGCAAAGGAAACAACAAAGAGGATGCATGTAAATAATTACGAAATTCCTGGTGAACAAAAAAAATTTAAACCAGTTGAGATCTAAGGAGGATTGGCTGCCCAGTCCGGTGATGATTTCCCGCCAAGGTTATGCACGAACTTCGTGATAAACAAAAGTATAGGTCAAATTTGAAAAAATTATTTGTTTTTGTTTACATGTGATTTCCCTTGATTACAGCCATATCAACGACGTGGACTTCATAACTTCACCACGGGCTTCCAGAACTCCATATCTGAGCTAAAAATTTTTAAAGAAGGCACGGCCTGTAAAAATTACAAATGCAAGTCTTGATTTTTTTTTTTTTTGTCAGTTGCTGAAATGGTTCCCAGCATCAGTGAAAGATAACCCTGTGGATAAAACCCCAGGACAAAAAACATTATTTTTTTTAGGAATTCTAGAGTGGAGACATTGGCAATGGAAAAAGCAACCTGGAATTCCACATAAAGGCTGGAGCGGCTCATTACGCCATTCCCATTGTGCAGGCCAGCGAGTGCGCCAATACAGCAGGGATACACTTCGTGAAGTCAGAACTCACAATAATTGTGCATGGAGCAGTGGTTTTGGAACCCCAAAGGATGAGAAAGGAGCAAACAAAAGTCTGCTGGGATTATTGAAACCCCAAAACGCTCCTTCCCAAGTCCATCAACGTACAAGGAAATTAAAGATAGTTCCAGCTAAACTAAATTACATAACAATGGCCACAGTAGGAGTATTTAATCAAACATGCCAAGCTAATATTGATTGCTGGATTACAGTGTTGTTGACCACTTCCAGAATGCAAACTTAAATGGTGGCTGTCTGGCATGGCACAGTGGGATGAATGACTAGTCCTGAACACAGCCTGGGTGCTATACAAAGGCTGCCGCTGCGTCTGGCATCAAGGCCCGGAAAGGTAACCGAGCAACGGTACCCTCTCATGACCCTCATCTCACTACGGGATGGGGAAAAATCCATTTGCAGCAATATACATTTAGGCAAGGAGTGTGCACACAAGTGTGGGTGAACACACACACACACACACAGTCACACACACACACACTTCCTCTTATGCAGGTAAAATTACAACATACCATGCTTAACTGCTAAGAAAAAAACACCATCAGAGGTTATAATAATAAATAAAGTTTCACAGCAAACATATTGCCGTGGAGAGATTACCGGCGATTTGACAGAAAATGAAATAGACATATATATGAAATGGAAACAAATGCATTACTTTGCTGCTCATCATCTACCTGATACATAGTGCTTCCAACATAACACTATGCATGTACATATTAAGGAGGCGTATTCATTCTTCACCATAAAAAAAAAACACTGAACATCTGTAAAATTGATAATGTAATTGTTGAAGGATTGTTCTGGCAGCTTTCATTCCCAAATCTGTGATGAAAAACCAAGAACTGAATGTCAGAGGATGAGGAGATGAAAGTAGATCTCACTGCTTCATTACATTTCCTTTTGTAATATCCAACAAAGTCTGCCATCTCTCAGGAAAACTCAGGTCACACCAGTTACTATTCATATTTGATACACGCCGAGGTGGTTCTGGTGAATTCAGGGTGATTGGCTTCACACACCCTCAGCAGCAGGTCAATTTGGTTGGAGCAATCCTCAATACTGTTGTCACAATTTCTCATTCAAGATCGTTTCAACAAGATTTACAACCTCCTGGAGGATATTTATTGTGAAAGATTATTGCCATACACAGCTCAGGTGATATCATCCTCATGGTGCACTGTTGAGCCGTCTGGTTTGACTGTTACAGATGACAACGTTGGGTGTGATTAAAATATGTCATTCGGATGCGGTGCCAGCAGGAGAGGCTGCATCATAGAGCTCATTGTCCTTTGAAGCCATTGTCTACATTTAAGCTGTGGAGACCAGTAAAGGTCACACAATATATTTCAAACTGAGTAGGCAATTGTGTGTCGTTACCCTCGTCAAACTCCCTGATGGGAGTCAGCTGTATAACGAGCATGATCTGCAATAGGTTGAAGCACTCGGGTGTGCGTAATGCACGAGTCAAATGTGAAAAATGGCCTCTTCTTGCACTTAAGTATCCTTGTATCTCCTTGTGTTTTTCGCAAACAATAAACAGCAAATACAGTTGGCGTGGACTATGTTTCGGTGAGTTAAATCCCCAAAACAGCCTTTATTCCCCTCTCCAGGCACTCTGAAATAATTTATTAATCTTCTTCCTGACGACCTTTCCAGCTAAGCATTCTGGCTAAGGCCATTGAAATCTATGCATTGCATATCGGGACCCATTTGCCTACCAATTGTAAGCTCATTATTCATTTTTTGTGAAAATGTATTTCATGACTGCTGCTGAAGATTACACAACGTCACATTTAAACAGATGATTTAGAAATCCATTGGATGATTCTCAATTTCAATCCTAACAAATCTCACACTCTCACTATGTCTCAACGAAAGGACCGTGTGGAAACCCCCCTCCCATTCCCTCAATCTACTTTGTCAACAATCTTCTTGAACAAGTCCTTTCATTCAAGCTTCTGGGTCTCACCATCTGCAATGATCTTTCCTGGGATTGCCACATTTCCAAGCTGGCCTCCAAAGTAAGTCGCCAATTGGGCATCCTCCGTCGTGCAAAATCCTTCCTTGGCACAC
This sequence comes from Eptatretus burgeri, assembly GCF_056783735.1. Lineage (NCBI taxonomy): Eukaryota > Metazoa > Chordata > Myxini > Myxiniformes > Myxinidae > Eptatretus > Eptatretus burgeri. The sequence goes on from NC_140965.1 coordinate 90,475,902, forward strand.
CTGAGCTCCTGACCACGTACAAAGCATTTTCCCACAGCCTGATGGAGTACTGCTCTCCCCTCTGGGCTGGTGCTCCTTCCTGCCTTTCACCTTTCTCAGCTTCTTGCTGTGGAAACCAAGGCATTTAGGATCATTGGTATCTCCCGCAATGAGGTCAAGTCTCTCACTTGCTCACCGCAGGAAGGTTGGTGGTCTTTTTGTCTTCTACCAACTCCTCTCCAGCCTTGACCCCCCCTCCCCCTTCTCTGTCTGCACTCTGTCCCTCCCACCCACCCCCCATATTTCTGGAGGGTGCTCAAGGTCCGCCAAAAACTCCCCTCTGGTGAAACTGCAAAAATCAAGAACCACTACTCACCTTCACTCTTTCATTCCACCTTTTTCCCGCCTCTGGAACAAACTCCCACACACTATTCAATCACACTCTTCCCTCCAGGTCTTCAAATCAGCTGTTCACCACCATATCTTATCTTCCCCCATCCAAAACCACAATCTTTTCTACTCCCGTTAATCCACCCCAAATCCATCTCTTTCAAATTCCCTTTTTGTCCTCACTGAAAGTCCCTGTCGTGTCCATCTTGTTTACCCCATGTAACCCGCCCCATTCCTCTCCCTTTCACAGATCTCCTAATGTTTCTGTTCCTTACTGTTGTGCTTCCCTCTCCCACTGCCCTTGTCTCCTTCTCCCTTTGTTATATGTTCTGTGTGTTAGTTCTTATACGAGCAGAGAAAATGATATAAAAAAGAAAAATTATTGTTGTGATGAACATCATTGGCAAAACTCGAGTAAATGCCATTTTATCGTCAATTAAATCCAAATCCTGGAATGTCATCGGGTGCTGTTTGACATAGAACCCCATGTTAACTGCAACAGGTTATAACATTTATTCCACAGAAAAATGAGAAATGAAAAATAATTTCTGGCTCACCCAACGCATTGCTGTTCATATCTTGTGTTCGTTTCAAAAAGTATTCGAAAGAAAAGGATACAATTGTAGGCCCAATACCTTGAAAAGATAGCCTCAAAGATGACATTATAAAGGAGAGGTCATTGTACACCATTGACCTTTCCATGGACCAGGATAATGGATGGATCCTGACACTAATGATGCGAGATGGACTATTACGAATGACGCATTGTTTGAGTACGCAAAGGTAAGGTCACCAACAATAAAGGTGCCAAGGAGGAAAATTTGTCCTGGACTATGTTAAAGGCTTCTGGAACAAGTTCACAACTTCATGGCAACACATCCAGTGTTTTCCACAACAGAAAACACTGGGCAACAAAAAATATATAATTCGTCTGCTACTAAGGTAAATTCCAGGTGTTCTTGGGTAAGTACGGCCCGCTGATTTCAAATCTGTAGTCAGAATTTAGCCAGCACATCAGGTTTTCAAAATATGTGTATGTATTAATGATACCCAGCTTTACAGAGCTATGTTAGATACTTTATTGTTGCAGATCGTCACATTGTAAATGTAATATCAGTGCTTAGTAATTACTTGTACGTCATATTTAGATAACAATGATAGATCTCCATGTATAATGTGTAGTATACAAACGAAGAACATAAACAAGTTGCAGAAAAAGAAGTTAACAAGTAAAAAAAACATCGTGCAGAGCACGATACTTGCTAAATCCACCCCCCCCCCCACTCCAATGGTTGCCATGGAAACATCAAATTATCCATTTCATTGAGATTAAAATTAACAATCTTAATCAAAGCTCAGGTCAATCGGATGAAAATTAATTATTATTCAGATTAAAATTGATTTTAGAAGTTTGACCTTGAGTTGACCTTTGACCTCAAAATCAATAGGCTTCTTAGTTGAGACTACCTTTACAACTTTGTAAAGTTTCATGAAGATCAGTTTTAAATTGTGACCTGTAGGTGACAAACAGACAGAATAACAAAATAGACTGAACAATATATTTGAAAAAAAACTCTAATCTATCATATTGTTGGGGCACAACTATGCCACGGATGCTGCGGCCTCATACCAGTACACTGGTACTCATTTCACTGACCTCAGAAGGATGACAGGCTGAGTCAACTCCAGTGGCCAACAGGACACGAACTCAGGACCCTACGATCCCAAGCCAGCTACCCTAACCACCAAGCCAACACCAGGCTCATGAAAATAGCAACGAAACATCACAACATTGTTTTTCACATTTTGACACTTTTATCAAAATACTGCACAAATCGTGCGTTTGTCTGGTGTTTATCTTATTCACATTTCAAGAGTGATTTAGTGATCACTTGTAAACAATGCACAAAACAAACAAAATAGATAATGTTTATCTCATCGGGAAATACTTTTCCCTTCATTCACCATTATGGCCGTGATCTGTTTGCTTCGAATGTATGGTGCACTCCAAAAGCTACTGCAGCTCAATGATTTGCCTATCAGAGGAAAAGGTTGCTGCATGAATGAGTCAGACATATTTAATTTCCTGTACAAGTGTGAAGCAGGACATTGAACTGTCATTTCACTAGTGACCCCACATTTACAGTGAGAAAGGTAACCCGAGGGTCATAAGATTGGATCATCACATCCTGGATTGCATGCAATCAAAGATTTAACCCAGTATTACATCCAAAATTTGGATGCAGCGAATGTCTATCTTTAGTCAAACAAAAATGGGTTTTTTTTGAGTTAAAGAAAAATTGGTTTCATTATTATTAATTTTTTTTCATCGTAAAAAGGCATTTAAGGTATAACCCCTGATTTAAAAAAAAAAAGTCTCATGCAAGAAGGGATGAGATGTACCACACTCTTTACAGAGAATTGGTGCTGCCGAAGCAGTTTCTTGGAATGGGTTATACCGAGTGGTTTGCCATTGCCTTCTCAGAAGTCAGTCCAGCAGGAATTTGGAATTTGTTCAGGGTGCCGGCAATAGCTCACCTAGTCTTCACAAAGGACACCGTGGGATCTTTAACATCCACCAACTACTGCAGACGAATGTGACGACTAATCTAACATCCATCCAAAGGACGGCGCACAAATCGAACACCAATTCCTTGCCCTGCCTGTGAAACACCAGGAAGACAGTTTATAGCTGGACCGACATTCATACCCGAGTTAGACAGTACAGAAGCGAGTGTGTGTACCTCTTTTGTGCATTTTGGGGTATTGTAGAAAGTGAAGTAGTGTAATTAAATAATTTTACAAGCATAAAAATACTATAAAATAAAATATATTAAATGAAGCATTTGTTTTAATTTTTTACACTTTTTTGAAAATATCATTCATATAGATTGATGCTAAATACGCTTGGTTGATGTCATGGTGTCACTGATCAATAATAAAAAAGTATTTATTAGCCCCCGTTGGACTTAGTCCAAAACGGAGGCTTATGGATTTGGTCTCGATTTTCATGTCCGTACGTGCGTGCATCTGCAACCTCATCTCGGAAATGCATGGACCGATAGTATTCGTACTGGGCACAAAGACAACACATGATGTTCTACATATGCACGCCATCTTTTTCGACATCAGATTCAAGATGGCCGGCTGGTAAGCCATTTTAGTTGTAAAAAAAAAAAACAACCCCAGTGTCGAACACATCCTCAACCATTTCTCGGACATGCATTTACTGATCTTGTTCAAACTTGGCGCACAGATAAGGAATGATGGCTAACATAAGCACGTCGTTTTTTTCCCCAAAATCAGATCCAAGATGGCCGACTGGTGGCTATTTTTGTTACTTAAATGTGTCCCCAAACATTTCTCAGACATGCATGGTTCAGACAGCTTGTTCAAACTTGGCACAAGCGCAGGACATGATGGCATCCACTTGCCCCTCACTTTATTTTGTGAGCTGATCAAAGATGGCCGACTGGCGGTCATTTTAGTTGCGCATAAATATAGGCTATCCTGTTAACTCCACACAGCAAAATTACGAAAACAGCGGGGGCTATGACATTTATGTCTTTTCTTACTTTTGTCAATCAAAATTTAAACCAATTTAGAGGAGAAAAATGAATTATTGCTGATTGATAGATGTCTGACATGTCTGTTGTTTTGAAATATCCCCCCAAAGTGTATGTTATAGACGACACATGACCTCAACGTTTCCTTCAAACAAAATCATGCTCAACATAGTGGTGCCAACTACTGTTGGCAGTACAACATAAAGCACTTTTAGCTGGATTTGATTTCGCTGGAGATCAAACCCAGAATCAGACAGCAAATAAGTGGGCAGAACAAATGCCAGTGCATGCTTACACTATTCCGAGCAAATTACGGTCTGGCTTGGCAATAAATGGGGATTAGCTTCTGGTCTTGATTATATTACAATAGCCTGCTGCATGAAGCTTGTCCCTGACTGTTTGTGTAAACATGTACACCCTTATTTCCTTATCAAGGGCAAAACTCTAATGAAAATGGCATATGAAATGAAATACGTGCTGGATTGGGATGACATATTGTATGGTGTGTGCAAGCAGATCAAGGCATCTCAGTTGTTCCAGAAATGACATGTGACACTTGCAGATAACACCAACCCAATTGCAAACACAAATGAGGACATGCAAAAAAAAAAAAAACAGATCTGCGAAGAAGCCATTCAACCAATCTGCTTGTGTCGCGTAAACCCCAATCCAATTTACTGAAACTACTTGGAGAGTTGTTGGCTAGGATCTGAGCCTCCACAGTGGAGCACTTGTGAAAGGGATTTTTAACATCCCCACGACCCCACATGGGACAACCAGCTCAACAATCAATCAGGGTAGCCAAGAGGTATGTGAACTCACTTCTGATCTGTCTAAACTTGGTTTGAATCTTGACCCAACTGTAAAGTGTCATCCTGGACTTCCCCAGGCAGGGAGATTCATCAATGTGTGCACCTTCCAATGGGTGACGCTAATCTGGACATCCAGTCTGCCAGCATTAGTTGGTGGACGTTGAAGCTCCCAGTGCCCTTCATAAAGAATAAGCGAGTTATCGCAACTACCCTGAACAAATTACAAAATACTGTACCGTCGGACGTCAGGGCTGGCCAGTAGATTTGTTCAAGACTTGGGTGAAAAACATTCCGCAGATGAGTGAAGGAGAAGGTGCCGGGGATTGAAATCAATAAATAAGTCGTAGTCGAATAAGTTATCTATAATGTGATGCATGTTCATCATCAGGCTATACAAGCTGGTATCCAACCTTGAAGCCAACAGCAGCTGAGGCATGGATAAGCCTTTGATATACAAAAGGACTTTTACGCATTGAGAATTAAAAAAAAACTAAAACTAAAACAATGAAGCTGAAGATTGAAATTAGATTGTTGAAATGCAAATCCAATTTTACCCTGTCCTCCATAAATCCTTGGTCTTTTGGAAGAGCTCTTCTTGTTATAGCTGCTTGAAAGGAAATAAACTTGGCAACCTAGGAAGATCAACCGAGAAATACAAGTGTAGGGAATTAATCTGGCAACTCAGCAATATCAATCAACCAAGCTGGCAAGTCACTGTGCCTGCTTACAAGGACAAAATAAATTCCCAATAATGCTCAGTAATAAATGACCAAATATGGCATACATGTTTCTCCGATCAGAGATGGGAAAAATAGAGAACTTAGCTTAGCTTATTTATGGAGAACTTAGCAATTTATCAAAAGTGATGTCATTATACACCTTGATGAACTGATTACTGTGGAAATCAAACAGTGTTAATTGCAGAACTGTGAAACTGCCTCACATGAAAGGACAACATCCACAGCCTAAACTTGGTATGGCACTGAAGCTGGTAGAGGTCTTTCCTAGTTTTCTCCATGCGTTGCTCATGAATGCTGTATGGTGCACATATCTTATTACAAGCTGTTGTATCTGCTATAAATGTATGAGGTGTGTGTGTGTGTGTGTGTGTGTGTGTGTGTGTGTGTGTGTGTGTGTGTGTGTGTGTGTGTGTGTGTGTGTTTGTGTGTGTTTGTGTGTGTTTGTGTGTGTTTGTGTGTGTTTGTGTGTGTCATGTTTTTTCGTGAAGTTCTACTGGAGAATTCTGATGTGGAATGTGATCTACTGAAATGATCATCATGATCTCCTGAGTTGGTTCGTTAAACTAAATACAAATAACACAGAAGAATTCCCATGTTTTAAACACATGTCATGTTAAAGTGCATAAAGCAGCTTTATAGGTGGCTTCTAATTCCAAAATAAATAATAAAAACAATGAGAACGTAACGAAGCATATATTAATACCAATAATATTAACAATAATAATAGAAGCATCATTTGGCAATAATAATAACAAATGTATTATCCCCAGACTGGCACAAGCTCACCTGGGCTTGGTGAAAAGGCAACCTAATGCTCAAGCAGTATGGTAGGCAGGTATGCTACAAGGCCATCAAGACCAATGAAAATTTGGTCCAATGGACTCATATTTAGAAAAGTCTTGTGCGAGTCTTCACGAGATCCGGTACAGAAATCAGATCAGAATCTCATCAGACTGCTGCAACTCGAACAAAATATTGAATCCCAAAGAAACGCATGAAATATGTCACTTTTCCCCGACCACAGAAACCAGTCTTTGTATCAGGGTGTCCAATTTCAATTTATTGGAAGACAACAATCACCCAGTACTGCAGGTGGAGAACGAGAAGGGCACTTGGTAGAGGGCAAGTTTCAAAACTCCCTTTTGTGGAACAACCATGTTTAATCCCCTTGTGTGAGCATACAGATTATTATTTTCAGCTAAAGTGATGTTTATCAGATAGAACAAGGTTCAAGCTTTCAGAAAATATCTACTTTGTTTGATATGAAAGCAATACCTGAAAAACTAGAAACAGATAAACTCAAAAAAGTGGCTTTTTCCATGGTGCAAAATAGTCAGTTATCACAAAACAGGGTGTCAAAACAACACTTCAAAGCACCAAGAAGCCTTAGATTTCCATGCAAGTATCAACTGTATACTACTGCCCACGGTTTGAGATACCTGTGGTGACGCTGTAGTGGAAAATGTACATCAGAGACAATATGAGCCAAAATCGTGAAAATTGGCAAACGCCGTTACAAATTGTTCAGTACATTTCTGAGTGGCCGATAACACAACAAAAATGTGATATCAACAACTGTTGATTTTATATGTGAGCTGAAGATGTCTATTTACAGAAAAACATTAGGTCTTCAAGACAAAATAGCTCGAATTGTCTCAAGGTCCTGTGAAATTATGGACCTCCGATTATCTGAAACGTCACGTTTTTGGAACGTCAAGTTTGAAGTATTATATCAGAAAATGTAAGTGATATATTTGAAAAAAAAAAAAACTAACCGAAACTATAAGAACAAACTCTCCTGTAACAAATGAGACATAATTTTTTGATATACCATAACCAGTGATGAAACAGCTGGGGGTGAAAATATCGATGTTAAATGTCTGAAACGTCACGCTTTTGTAGCAATTAGTCCATACAAAAAAACTGATCGTCAACTGCATCGAGAACTTGTTTATTCCATCCAATATGACGGTTAGATACTGGGAAAGGATCCGGCAGAAGGCCGATTATGCTTTCCTTCATAATCTTAATGATATCTTAGAGTTGGTGGTCAGATGAAGACAACAGCGGCGCCATCTCCTACAGCTCCCATGCATCGTCCCTTGCGTTGGCAACAAATAAACTGCTAAGCAATATATGAGACGATACTCACTGTTATGTTTTGGGTGTGAAATGCATGAAAAAAACGCATCGCCACTACTTTAGATTGCAATTATCTGGTACCGAAGCGAATGAAACACTGGAAAACTATGCAGTTTTAGAAAGCTCAGTATGTCTATTTTCCGGAAAAAAAAATGAGTTTCATCATGATCAAAGTACTCGATTTTAACCCCCTGTGCATAATAGTTTTGAAACTGGCCCGAGAGCACATATCTCAGTCACGTAATATAATGCCTGATCCACGAGAACATATCGGGCACAATACATTTTTGAAATATCATGTTATACAGGACTATATCATTTTTGACCCTCTCTCTCAATGGTGAAAAATCACTTTTAAAATTCTAGTAGTCGGATCCGGATCTTCACCAAAAATCTAATCAGTTCGTCCTTGTCACACACTACTGTCCACAAAACTTCATCCAGATCCGTCCAGAAGTTTTTGAGATATCATGTACACAGACAAACAGACAGAAAGGGGTGAAAACATAACCTCCTTCACCTCCGGTGGCGGAGGTAATTAAATAAAATAAGATTCAAAAATGAAGAAAAAAAACAAGGATATTCCACCAAGCAAAACATAACGTGACCAGGTAATGGAAAGAGCAGATCAAAAAGAAACAAAGAAGAAGAGTTAATGCATTTGCAATATGAGTGGGCAACTGTGCATGTACGTATGGAAGTGCATATTCATAGACCATACACACAAACATACATGCACACGAAAGCACACATGCTGATACAGATATATATATATATATATATATATATATATATATATATATATATATATATATATATATATATATATATATATATATATATATATATATATATATATATATATATACACACACAGTACACACACACACACACACACACACACACACACACACACACACACACACACACACACACACACACACACACACACACACACACACACACATCTTTACAACAGTTGATTTTGTGATTTCGATAATGGCTATTGGGGCAGGATTAAGATGACGTGAGTGAATATGTGTGAACACCACTGATACCAAAATAACAAAAGCGAGAACGCATGCGTACTTCTTTGTTTTTGCAACATCATTACCCTATTCCCTGTGCTACTGTGTGCACAGGCACAATCAGTTGTGGCCTGGTTTTCATACAGCCTGGCTTTTGAAAATTGCAGAAAAATTGCAAACAAACAATTCAAATCAAGCATAACCAGTGCATGGCTAATGGTGTCATGTTAACATCATTCATCACGTTATGCAGCTTTCCAATGCTTGCAGGAAACATTGTGGTCTATGCGTGTATGTTTATGTATATACATATATATATATATATATATATATATATATATATATATATATATATATATATATATATATCGCATTCGTGTACGACACCCAATGTGTCAGGATATGTCGAGACAGGGTTAAAGATCACCCCTCCATTTTGTATTGTACAGTATATGAATCTCTCCAATTCGTCCCGCACTAATCTTCAAATCAATCCCTTTGTGCATTAAATCCCTTACCAGTGATGCATAAACACGTAATCTGGTATCCGTGACCACGAAGCGATTCTTACCCGCAGGATCCAGAGTCTGTGAGAAAGATCCAGACTCTGTGAGAAAGATCCAGACTCTGTGAGAAAGATCCAGACTCTGCGAGAAAGATCCAGACTCTGCGAGAAAGATCCAGACTCTGCGAGAAAGATCCAGACTCTGCGAGAAAGATCCAGACTCTGCGAGAAAGATCCAGACTCTGCGAGAAAGATCCAGACTCTGCGAGAAAGATCCAGACTCTGCGAGAAAGATCCAGACTCTGCGAGAAAGATCCAGACTCGGCGAGAAAGATCCAGACTCGGCGAGAAAGATCCAGACTCGGCGAGAAAGATCCAGACTCGGCGAGAAAGATCCTGTAAGAAAGATCCAGACTCTGTGAGAAAGATCCAGACTCTGTAAGAAAGATCCAGACTCTGTAAGAAAGATCCAGACTCTGTAAGAAAGATCCAGACTCTGTGAGAAAGATCCAGACTCTGTGAGAAAGATCCAGACTCTGTGAGAAAGATCCAGACGACTCTGTAAGAAAGATCCAGACTCTGTAAGAAAGATCCAGACTCTGTAAGAAAGATCCAGACTCTGTAAGAAAGATCCAGACTCTGTAAGAAAGATCCAGACTCTGTGAGAAAGATCCAGACTCTGAGGAAGATCCAGACATATTGAGAAACAGCCAGCTGCTCCTGGACGGTGAAAGAAGCATCAAGAAGGTTGCAGGAGCAGCTAATGCACAAGCGAGGAAGGACGTGCAAACCTCGATAAAAGGTGTGAATGCGTCTCTGAGTTTGGTCTTTGACTTCGGTCAATTGGAATCCCACTCTTGCTGGTCGTTGGTCGTTTAGAATCGTCTTCTTCCTGGTGCATCGTCAATTGGCATCTGCTTGCTGGTCCCGCTGATGACTCACATGTGACCCGAAATGTGGTTTGCCCAAGAGAGATCATGGCTGAGAGCGAGACCAAAGAGTTTCAGTGACAAAACGTGTTTGAGAAATTTGGTAAGAAAGTAGATGGGAGGGTTTGTGGTATGGTCCTTTCAGAGAGAGAGTGAATGTGTAGAATTTCTCAGGGTTAAAAAGCATATTCCAAGTATTTGACCAGTTTGTCATTTTGTCAAGAGCTGAAGAGAGGGTCGGTGCTGCCGACTCTCTGTCAGAAGGATGAGGGATGTCACAGAGGAGGGTGGAGTCATTAGCAAAGAGATAAAGAGGATTTCCCAGAGAATCAGAGGGACCATTGATGAAGATTAGGAATAGGACTGGGCTTCAAAACACTTCTGGCTTCACAGGGAGAGGAGAAGAGAACAATCGGTTGAGAGCCACATGTTGGCTACGAAAGTGGACAAAGTAAGTAATCCAAGTGTGGAGTTTGCCTTGGATTCCATCGGCAGACAGTTTGGAAAGCAGGGTGGGATGAATGATTTTATGTCAACGCGATGATAGATTCCCTGACCCCGCTGGTAATTGCAAATCATCTAATTGGTCTGTAGTTAAGGGGATCCGTTTTTTGCACCATTTTATGTAATGGTGTGATGTTGGCTGACTTCCAATCAGACAGAAGATGAACAAGGGCAAATGATGGGGTGAAATGGGCAGAGAGAGGAAGTGCAAGGGCAGCAGAGCAGCTTTTTAGGACTCGTGAGCTGATGCTTTCCAGTCTAGTTGTCGAATCAGAGTCGAGGGTTGCCAGAAAATCGTCCACCTTCTCAGGTGCAAAAATCACAGAGTCCAGGAGAAGGTGGGTATGACTGGAATGGTGGGTGCAGAGTGAAAGGGGTTGGGACACAAGATTTGGAAGTAAACACAAAAATGAGGCATTCGGCCTCCTCATGAGGGGAGTCGTCTGTGATGCCATTTGAAATGAGGGAAGGGATGGAAGGGGAGCATACACTAAAGACAGACTTGTCAAAGCACCACCAGGTGTTATAGGAGGGAAAGAAGTTTAAAAGTTAATTCTTGAGGTTGGATGGATGTTGTATTCTGGCTCTCCTGAGAGTGGACATTGTTGCGGGATTTGTGGAACGATCAGAGGTTGCCTTCGGTTGGATTTTCCTTCCAGGGGGAGAATGCAAATTGTTTTAAGGCGAATGGCTCACCACAGGATTCAGTGTACCACGAGAGCAAGGATGGGTAAGATAAGATGAATCTGTGCACAAGGGAGAGCAGGTTCCCAGGCTGAATTCATATCAGGGGCAGTAGATATAGGAGACCAGTCCTGAAGTGCGATGACTGCTTGCAGTCCCTGCCAGTTTTCCTGAGTAAACTGCCAGATTTGCCAGCGCTGAGGTTTTTTGAGAATGGCCAGAGAGATGTTGACCTTCACAAGCACCTGATCAGATGAGCCAATTGGGGTAGAGCCTTGAGCATGTAGAATTAAAGGACTGCCTGGTCATCAGCCCTCACAGCATAGCCACCGATGCAGATACTGTGCCAGTTACTGTGGCGCTTAAACCTGCCGAGCGAACCATGATTGGGAGCAAACGTCTCTGTAGTCAATCCCTAACCTTCTTGTTCCTGCACTTGGGTAAGGATGTTCCTCACCTTCTCCATGATAATTAACTGACATAAAAGCATATGGTACAGGGTCTAATCTTCCACCCACATGCTAAACCCAGCTCTCCATCTTCTCCGACAAACAGCTCCTTGGGCAAGTTAATTTTGTTTTAATTAACAGCGGTTGACTTGTCAGAAGCTTTTATTTTCTATGCATTGTTTGGAATTGTTTTAATGGTCAACATAGCCAAGTCCAGTGCCTTCTTTACAAAGAATTCTGCCAACCCAGCTTTTCACTGGGTAATTGGTGGTGCACAAAATGGTGCCTATTGTTTAGTTTTATGCCCATGACCTGAACCTCAGTACCCCCCCGCACATATGCAAATTGGTCCAGTCATGTTTTTTTTTTCCATGATTTTCATACCGACACAAACATGCAGTACATGCATAAAAATTACTTTTGAGGAAGAAAAAGGGAGGAGGGGAGGGTTGATTTTGTGTTTGGCCAACTAAACAATCGGCACCATTTTCTTACCCAGTGAAAAACCAGGTTGGCCAAACTCTTTGTGTTGAAGGCAATGGCCAAGTCCAACACACGACCCACTTCCATCTGACTCTCACCCGCCTCAATCCACCTTAACACTTGCATTTTCACAACCAAAGTGATGCTTTTCCTTGAAACTTTTGTTAGGTTTTCATCACTAACACTTGCAGGCCTCTTTGCAGACATTATGGAAGTAAAATGTTCACAAAACACACGAAAATGCAGCACTGCAAGGCAGAGAGAGAGAGAAAGAGAAAGAGAAAGAGAAAGAGAAAGAGAAAGAGAAAGAGAAAGAGAAAGAGAAAGAGAAAGAGAAAGAGAAAGAGAAAGAGAAAGAGAAAGAGAAAGAGAAAGAGAAAGAGAGAGAGAGAGAGAGAGAGAGAGAGAGAGAGAGAGAGAGAGAGAGAGAGAGAGAGAGAGAGAGAGAGAGAGAGAGAGATATGAAGGTGGAGTAAGAGTAAACAGCACTGATTCACTAAGAGCATGTGAACAGTACAATCAATGGTGTCTGGTGCATTTACTCAGGGAGCGCTGCATGTTCTACATTGTCTTCATTTTTCTTTCATAAACATTTTCTCCAGGACGAATCACTTAATAACGAATCAGCGTTCTGTGGGGGCAGCGTAAGGTGAGGTATCCCTGAACTGCACAAAAACCTTAGGCCACCTTGAAAATGAACATTTCTATTTTCACTTTTTCATATTTTAAGAAACAAAAGGTGTTATAATGATCATGTTATTTTAAAGGAACAAAAATGAATTTTATTTTATCATGTTAATGCATGAAATTCCAGTATTTGGTGTTAACACCTTTTTCATGCAAAACAGCAGATATCCATTTTGGAATTCCTTCCTGCAATTTCTGGAAAAAAAATTCCATTGGGAGGTTTTTTCCATGCATTCTGCGAAGTTTCACATAATTCGATTTTTTATTTTGGTTGTTTATTGTTTTTGATATTTAATTAGATCTATATTATAAAGCAGGAGTGTCTGTCTGTCTGTCTGTCTGTCTGTCTGTCTGTCTATCGGTCCATCCCAGAACTACTCCCTCAGTTTTGTGGCTAGCCCCATCAAACTTTCTGTGGAATGTTGTGAGGTCCAGCAGATGTCCTAAGATGGGTGGGAGGTTTCATAAATACCTCATATCAATACAATAAGACCTGAGTGCAAGAAGTACTTTAGTCACAAAATAACACTTTTGAGATATTGAGGATCAAAGTTTTCAAAACATGCTGCAGATACTTTTTTTTAAAGGTGGCATACTATGGAGCCTGTTGCTGGTTCCAGGGACTATATAGAGCAGACAAACCCTTTTTTGTGGAAAAATAATCCTTTATTACGACGAAAACGAGAAAATTAGTTTTGGACTTCAGTACTTTTTGAGGCTAAATACCTGGACTTAGGTACTTTTTGCAACAAAATGGCTGGACTTGGTAACTTTTAACACACAAAGCCCTTTATTGCTCATTTTTGATTGCCAAACAGTCATTTTTGCTACGTCTCCTTGCCTTTCATGGTTTAATTTTATTCAGAAATACTCAGTTAACTGCAATATTACCCAGTTAAGTCCAAAATTACTCAGTTAAATCGGGAATTATTGTCCTAAATAAAAGAAAACTTAACTTGGGTGCCAGTCGTCTTTCACATCACAAGTCCCTCATTCAGCAAAATCCTCCTGCTCAGAAAGTTTGCCTCAAAATCATACCAGATCGGAAATATTACAACAAAGTCAACTCTTAAGAGTATAAAGATACCATGGCCACCATTCTTTTGAAAATTTGAAAAAATATTTGTATTTTTTTTTTTGCATTTCTACATGTTTTCAGTGATTTCCAACCCCCCCCCCCCCCAAAAAAAAAAGAAATTGTTAGAGAAAAAAAAAATTTTGCAACTTTTTTTTCAACAAAATTTCGATTTTTTTCTTTTTTTTGCATTTCTACATGTTACAAGTGATTTCCAACAAAAAAAACATGCCAAAATTATAATTGTGGCTGATTTTGGAACTTCAGGTGGATATACCCACGTAAAATCAATTTCTGTCTCAAGGAATCTAGTTTTGACGAATGAATTGAGTATGCAAAAGTTAAAAGTAAAAGGGAAAGTTGCAAACTATAACTCTGTGAGCACTGTTGATGTCAAATTGAATGAATAGGATATCAGGTTCACTTGAGTGACCTTGCAGTATTAGCGGCGGAGGTTTTGCACTCTACCGAGTGCTCCCCCTCTAGTTGGTTCATGGTTTGGCATTCACCGTTTCCACAATGTCCGTTTGCTTTTGGGCTCCCTCCCATGCATAGCACAGGTACCTCCCTAGTAATTTGATAAAGCCTTCATATGGCAGACATCCACATCTCCACACACACACACACACACACACACACACACACACACACACACACACACACACACACACACACACACACACACACACACACACACACACACACACACACACACACACACACACACACATAGCATAAATATGCAGTGAAAGCAATCAGTAATTCCCACACATAGAGATTGTATGATTATTTGTAAAAAAACAAATTGTTGTTCAACTCTGTTCCAATTACAGGACCAAGCAAATCGCTGGGAGTGCAGCAATCCCATAATGTAAAGCACCGTTAATATTCATGAATAATAATAATCATTCCACTCACGCTATGAGGTGTATGGGGCTGCCGAGGCAGTTTCATTTGGCTAAGGAGTACAATCCTGGAATTGTCACCACTCCGACGCAGGATATTTGAATGACTTATAACTCAGTAAGCTGGTACTCATTTTGCCAATCTTGGAAGGATGACAGGCTGAGTCAACCCACCTGGTGTTATTTCAACAGCACGACAGGGGCTCGAACTAAAAACCATAAGATCTTAAGCCAGCCACCTTTACCTCTAAGCCAACACCAGGCTGTAATATTCATGAACAAATAAATGAATATTAAAACGATTCTGAAATGTCTCCTCTTTTGATCGCAGTGTCATTATTTTTGCTGGAGAATTACAAATTTCCAATGGAGCAAACCGCATCACCCACTCATCATGGGAAGAAAAATGTTGCTTGGAGAAGTGAGTGAATGCTACACAGTTAAATAAGCACAGGAAAAGCACATTCAGTCTATCTCATCTGTGCTATTCATCCTGGCACATGGGACGTTTGACCAATGGGCTAAGAATGGCATTATCACAGTTGGAATAATGTACATTGCCAGGATTTGCTCAGCACTGGCTTTTATACGGAAAGAGACGGTTGGCGTTGTGTTCACTGACAATGTTCAGCAAACGTTAAGCGCTCATCTTCCAACAACGGGTTCACCATTGGAATGGTTGGGGATGTGGTGGTGCTTGGGGGAGGAAGCGTGATTCAATCTTGTAGTTTGACCGTCACATGAATTCTGTCTAAAAGCCAACATATTGGTTTCCTAACAATGTTCGCCCATTGATCAAATTGACATTGACCTCATATAATGGCTACTGTTGGGCCAACGTTAGTCTAACATATTTCTGCCAGCAGGGAAGTCTCCTTCCAGGAACGTTGTTGCAAAGCAGTGCTCTCTAACCTGTGTGGCTTTTGTTGGTGGAGAGACAGATAGAAGGAAGGAAATGGTAATGTAGGGGGGAGAGGTTTAAAACCCACAACCTTAAGAGTCAAAGTTATTAATCTGACAATTTGCAATACAGAATAAATCAGGACATAACAGAATGACAAGAACATCGGAAAGACTGTGGGGGAGGGGGGAGGGAAACAAACAAACAGCAAAGTGGAGGGACAAAATAGAGGGAGACTTCAAGAAAAAAGGGCATGGAGAGACGAACATAAGGGGTAAACAAGCTGGATACAGACAAAATACAGTATGTACAGTGCCGATCGAAAGTATACACCCCCTTTCAAAAATTTCACCTTTTGTTGCTTTCTAGCCTGGAATTAAATTACATTAAATCAGACGATTTCCACTTATATTTTCCCATTGTAACCCACAACTTCCAAGTGAAAAACAAATACTACAAATTTCAGAAAATTAATAAAAAAAAATACAAAACTAGAATATCTTGGTTGGTTCAGTGTCCCCGCTTTGAGTTAATACTTGGTGGAAGCATCTTTGACAGCAATTACAGCTGTGAGTCTGTTGGGATAGGTCTATACCATAGAGCTGTATATAAACCCTGGAATGTGCTCTTCCCCGTAACGCTGTGCCGACAAGGGGACTTGGCCGCCATTACCAAAATGGGCAAAAATCTCGGATCGCACTGCCTGACCGTTTCTGTGGATCCGACATGCAACGGCACTTCGTGTACAAAATAACTAAAAATTATGCCTGATTATAAAAATCTAAACGGCATCAGCTTACCAAAACGAATTTGTTTCTTGGCCAGTAATAGGCCATTTTCTTGTTCGAGGTATTACACACGGACTGTGAAAGGGGGAATTTTATAATCAGATCACCGAGGTCGCATGAACGAACAACGGGTATTGATAGCAATGTTGTGACTGTTTAAAAGTGTCACAATGCTTTATCCTCGTTGGATTATAATGAGCCGTGCCCGTGTCTTGTGATGCCTGTGGATTGTGTGCATAAAATTGTACAGATAATGAGTACAGTAATATTTTGTGTACTTCAGCTTCGGGTGATTTTTGGGCCATATAAACGATCAAAAACCATTCGTAAAACTTTTTCCTCGGATTATACAGCCGTACAAAATTGATCATGGAAGTGGAATTCGGCAGTTGCGTCGTTTTTGTTGCATTTCACTCACAACGATGTCGAAGTAATGCTCATGTTTCTGGGCCAGTAAGGTAAGAAAAATACTAATGTATTTTGTATTTATATTTTCTAATTGGTAAACAAACATGTAGTTAATTAGTTTGCTAATTATTTCCCTCGTATTTACCAATAAGAGTGAAATAATGTGCTGTACGATACTCTCGTAGTGTACATCGCCATATCGTAAACATGGTGAGTGTCGGCACATCTGGGTATTTCCTCAATCAAGTTGCCCGTTTTGGTGATGGCAGTGGGTCGTACATGGTGGCACAGTGGTGTTACGTGCGTGGTATAGGGGCAGCGCACTCAAGTTCTTATATACAGCTCTATGGTCTCTACCAACTTTGTACACCTTGATTGGGCAATGTTTGCCCATTCTTCTGTACAAAACTGTTCAAACTCAGTCAAGTTGCGTGGGGAGCATTGATTGACAGCAATCTTCAAGTCATGCCACAGATTTTCAATTGAATTTGGATTGGGGCTCTGACTGAGTCACTCAAGGACATTTGTCTTTTTATTCCTTCACCACTCCAGTGTAGCTTTGGCTGCGTGCTACGGGTCATTGTGCTGAAATGTGAACTTCCGTCCCAATTTCAGAATTTTTGCAGAGGACAGCAGATTTTCCTCTGGGATGTTTCTGTATTTTGGTCCATCCATTTTCCTTTCAATCCTGACAAGTGCCCCAGTCCTTGCTGATGAGAAACATCACCATAGCATTAATCTGCCAGCACAAAGCTTCACAGGGTGATGTTCTTCAAAGTTCTTTGGGTGTTGTGCTGTATTTGGTTTGCGCCAAATGTAACGTTTTACATTTACGCCAAAAAGTTCCATCTTTGTTTCGTCAGACCACAAAACTTTTTGCCACATGGCTTGAGAAGCTCCAGAATGGTTTTCTTGTACACCTCAAACACTCAAGGAAGGCATTTTTGAGTAATGGCTTCCTTCTTGCCACCTACCGTAAGGGCCAGACAAGTGGAGTGCTTGAGATATTGTTGGCGCATGTATTCAGTGACCAGACTTTGCCATGAAGGCCTCTTGGTAGCCTCTCAAATCAGTCTCCTCCTTGCTTGGTCATTCAGTTTGGAGGGATGGCCTGATACAGACAGGGTCTTGGTGGTACCATATGCCTTCCACTTGTTAATGATTGTCTTGACTGTGCTCCAAGGGATATTCAAGGCCTGCGAAATAATTTTATACCATCCCATGATCTGTTTCTTTCCATAATTTTATCCTGGACGTCTTTTGAAAGCTGCTTGGTGCTCATGGTTGAGTCTTTGCTGTGAAATGCACTACCCAGCAGAGGAAACCTACAGGGACAGCTGATTTTATTCTGAAATAATCAGAATCACTGCAATTTAACACAGGTGGAGGCCAATTAATTTGATGTGTGATTTTGAAGGGGATTGGTTTCACCTGAGCGAATTTACAATTGCTATTATAAAAGGGGGGGGGTGGGGGTGGACACTTGGACAACCAATATAATCTAGTTTTGTATTTTTAATTAATTTTTCTGAAATTTGGAGAATTTGTTTTTCACTTGGAAGTTGTGGGTTACAGTGTGTAAATTAAGGTGGGAAAAGTCTATTTTAATGTAATTTAATTCCAGGCTATAAGGCAACAAAAGGTGAAAAATTTGAAAGGAGGTGTACACTTTATATCGGCACTGTCGTTACGTATATATGAATATATATATATATATATATATATATATATATATATATATATATATATATATATATATATATATATATATATATATATATATATATATATATATATATATATATATATATATATATATATATATATATATATATATATATATATATATATATATATATATATATATATATATATATATATATATATATATATATATATATATATATATATATATATATATATATATATATATATATATACACACACATATATATATACACACACATATATATATATACACACACACATATATATATATATATATATATATATATATATATATATATATATATATATATATATATATATATATATATATATATATATATATGTTTGCCAGTCAGGTCAGGTTTGATCTGTGACCTGCTACAGGTACCATGTAAACCTGTACTAACCTGTTCCATGGTCGGGTTGTCAGCGACGAAACCGTCTCCCCCACCAGGTTTTCTGGTGAGGAGGGTGTTTGGATATGGACACCCAGCAGGATTAAAAACAAAACCTGTCAAAGGGCAGAGGAGCTCCTTGTGAGCCAACGGCCATCCATATCTAGTGCCCAACTGTGTCTGCGGACATCCTCCTGCAGTTGGGTTACTTCTTATTAGGAGGTTGGTGGCAGGATTTGCACTCCGGCCACCGTAAAACCCTTCATTCCGCAAAACGCAAAAACGCAAGAAAATCTGAAAACCCACTCCGTGGGAGTGCCTCCTGTGCAGCTTCCCTTTGCAGGGCAGCTCACCGGATGACGGGATTGGGGCAAAGCCTACGGGACCCCCAATCTTTGATGATAGGAGGGAAACCATGGGGTAACATCCCTGGGTCAGATTGCGGGAGAGTGTGTCGGAGTGGTGCTGAGGTGTCGTCCACCAGACGGCAGTCTCCTTGGGTTAAACTGAGGCGGTCCCTTCAGGTGGGTGCCTGGAATGTCCTATCCCTAAGAGAGGATGATCACCTGTCTCTGTTATCATCTGAGCACAAGCGTTTGGACATCGGGATTGCAGCTCTCTCTGAGGTTCGGAGACCGGATTGCGGCGAGATAATGGTGGGTGGTTACACCTACTATTGGTCTGGTCACTCTGATGGTTACCATACCCAAGGAGTTGCTGTAGCTGTGTCCAATAAGCTGACCCCAATGATAATTGAGGTAACACCGGTCAACGAGCGTATTATGAGATTCAGGATTTGTCACTCCTTAGGTGTCATTTCCCTGGTCTCTGTTTATGCTCCGACTGAGGCGAGTGATCTCACCGTGAAGGATGCATTCTACGCCACACTCGAGTCTGTGGTTGATCAGTGCCCCAGACGAGATACACTTCTAGTCTTGGGGGATTTCAATGCATCGACTGGAACTGATAGGGATGGTTATGAGGTGTGTCTTGGTCCCCATGGGTCAGGAACTATGAACCAGAATAGCACTAAGTTCCTTGACTTTGCAAGAAGTCATGGACTTAGGGTGGCTGGTTCATGGTTTCAGTGCCCACAAGCTCATCGCTGGACTTGGTATTCCAACGCTGGCGGTGTGGCAAAGGAGATTGACCATGTCCTCATTAACGGTCGTTGGAGGATGATCCAGAACTGCAGGGTCTACCGGAGTGCTCAGTTGCTCAATACTGACCACAGGCTTGTTGTAGCAACTCTAAAGCTGCACCTTAAATCCTGGAGAATGGTACCATCCCAGCCAAGGCTGGATGTTGCCAAGCTCAGGGATGAGAGAGTAGCTGAGGAGTTTGCGAACAGGCTGAGTGGACACTTGGGGGGTCTGGGTGCTTTGGGGGGTCCTGAAGAGTTGTGGAGCGCCTTCAAGACCACCGTCCTTGATGTTGCCGGTGGATGCCTTGGAGCTCACCGCAGGGCAAAGAAGAATTTTGTCTCTCAAGGGACACTGGATACCATTGACCAGAGTCGCAGGGCCAGGCTGAATGGCAGAGCTGAGCTGTTCAGGGAGCTGAGGCCTAAAACTGTACGTGCACTGAGGGTGGACAAGGAGGCCTATGTGCGAGGAATCTGTGAGGGGGTAGAGCATCACCTGTGGACAGGTGATTCTCGTCCCGCTTACAGGGGAATTCGCGCATTACGTTCATCCAAGCCCATCCCTCAGAGCACTGCAGTTCGAGCAGAGAGTGGTAGGCTCTTGACAGAGGAGTCTGAAGTGAAGGCCCGCTGGGCCGTTTACTTCGAGCGGTTGTACCAGGCTGATCCCCCAGCTGTCGAGTTGGACGTCAAGGGTGTTACAATCCCTGTTGCTGACCCTCGAATCAACTGTGGTCCACCTTCGCTTGTGGAAACACGGGCTGCGGTGAACCAGTTGAAACGGGGCAAAGCTCCAGGGATCTGTGGCATCCATGCCGAACTTCTCAAGGCTGGTGGAAATGCTGCACTCGTGTCGTTGCATGCAGTTTTGTGCTCTGCCTGGAACACAGGCATCATCCCAACTGACTGGAAGAGGGGCCTTATTGTCCCTCTCTGGAAAGGGAAGGGTGATCGCCAAGACTGCAACAACTACCGAGGGGTGACGCTGCTCTCAGTGCCGGGCAAGGTCTTTGCTCGGATAATTCTTGATCGGGTTCGCCACCATCTGCTAGAGCACCAGCGTCCAGAGCAGTCAGGCTTTACACCAAAGAGGTCAACGATTGAACGTATCCTTGCACTTCGTGTCCTCACCGAACGCAGGCGATAGTTTCGGCAGGGGCTGCTTGCAGCCTATGTTGATCTCTGTAAAGCGTTCGATTCGGGATGTCCTCTGGAGGATTGTTGGTCTTCGTGGGGTGCCACCAAAACTGATCGATCTGATGTCTGAACTCTACTCTGGTACTGAGAGTGCTGTGAAGTGTGGTGGTACCATCTCTGACTTATTTCCAGTTGTTACTGGAGTTCGTCAGGGATGTGTACTGGCCCCCACACTTTTCAGCACTTGTATGGACTGGATTTTAGGGAGGATGTCGGAGAGATCAAGTTGCGGTGCATCGTTTGGGAATGTCAAGATCTCGGACCTTGATTTTGCAGATGATGAAGTCATCTTTGCGGAGACTTTAGACATCCTCTTGGGGGCCCTCGAGGTGCTGAATGAGGAGTCAGAGCCGTTGGGATTACGGGTTTCTTGGGTCAAAACTAAAATCCAGGCTTTCGGTGACATCTTGGATGCTGCTGTCCTGTCTGTGTTTGTTTGTGGTGAGGATGTTGAGGTCGTGGAGAGATTCACTTACCTTGGCAGTGATATTCATGTCTCTGCTGGCTGCGAGTCAGAGGTCAATAGACGTCTGGGTCGGGCCTGGGGAGTCATGGATTCACTGGATCATGGGGTGTGGTGCTGCCGGTACCTGTGCGTGAGGACGAAAGTCCGAGTCTTCAGGTCCTTGGTACTTCCATTCTTGCTCTATGGGTGCGAGACTTAGACTCTGACCAAGGATCTGAGACGGAGACTTAATTCCTTTGGTACCAGGTCTCTTCGGAGAATCCTTGGCTATCGCTGGTCGGATTTTGTGTCCAACGAGCGGTTGCTGAGAGAGACTCGGATGAGATTTGTTACCTGCATAGTCCGTGAGCGTCAGTTGCGGCTGTATGGACATGTGGCTCGTTTTCCTGATGCTGATCCTGCTCACCAGATTCTCTCAGCGAGGGAGTCTCATGAGTGGAGGAGGCCAGTGGGCCGACCACGTGCCTCATGGTTGCAACAGGTTGACCATCATCTCAAGGAGATGGGGATGGGCCTGGCATCTGCCTGGGGGATGGCCAGACGGAGGCCCCTGGAGTACCGGCGGAAAGTGGACGCAGCGACGCGCTGTTCTAGCACATGCTCCCATACCTGACATATATATATATATATATATATATATATATATATATATATATATATATATATATATATATATATATATATATATATATATATATATACCTGGTATAGTGGCGTGTGCCTGTAATCCAGCTACTTGGGTTGGAGGATCGCTTGAGTTGGAGGGCGCTCTGCGCTGGGCCACTCTATGAGAGGGTGTAGGGCAGCCCGGAATCATGGCGAAACCCAATCCTTATCCCTGTGTCGTAAGAGGTGACCAGGGTTGCATCAGGAAGGGCATCCGGCGTAAAACCTATGCCAAATCAGTATGCGGATCATAACAGATGATCCGCTGTGGCGACCCCCTAACGGGAGCAGCTGAAAGAAGAAGAAGAAGATATATATGTGTGTATATATATATATATATATATATATATATATATATATATATATATATATATATATATATATATATATATATATATATATATATATATATATATATATATATATATATGTATATATATATATATATGTATATATATATATATATGTATATATATATATATATATATATGTATATATATATATATATATATGTATATATATATATATATATATGTATATATATATATATATATATATATATATATATATATATATATATATATATATATATATATATATATATATATATATATATATATATATATATATATATATATATATGAACTGGTTAGGATTATAGGCTGCTTTTGGGTTAAGTTTTCGTTGGATACCTCTGTAGAAAAAAAAGATGTTTGTGAGGAAATAGGAGGTCACTACCTGGATCAGAAAACTATGACCCTTCAAATACAATCTCACATTGTGCACTGATAAATGGGTGTAGGGTGTCACATGCTTCAGTAGGTATGAGCTTGTGAAAGATTCTTGTGATTGCTGCTAAAATCCAGAATACTCAGTTCTGCAGATCTCCACATAGCCTTCTGAATACATTTATGAATGACTGTGCTGGCCATATAGTTTTAAAAGACATCTTAAATTGCCTTTGGCAGTATCTCGCTTTGTCAGGAATGACAGTTTAACTTTGAGATGACTACTCGAAGAGTGAAAATGATTAATAGCATCTTCTGTTCTTACAGATGTTCAAAGCATAAAAGTGATATTCAATGCTATAAACAAAACTCAGGCCTTGACTATGATGATCTGAATAAGTGTTTTAGAGATGTCCCCATTCGTTAACAGACGACGGTAGATCTGTAAGTGGTCCAGAAAGAGTATATTTGGGAAAGATGCTTCCAGACGTGATTGGAAAGCAGGAAAAGCAAAACTATAGAAAAGGGAATTTTGAAGGAGCAGTGATACAAAGCTCAATGGATATAAGAAGTCTGGGAGCGTTTTGATGGTGCCTCATAATCGACTAGTATACAAGCCTAGTGTTGGCTTAACGGTTAGGGTGGCTGTATCTTAGGGTCTTGAGTTCAAGCCCCTGAAAATCCTGTTGAATTAGCACCAGGTTGGTTGACTCAGCCTGGCATCCTTCTGAGGTTGGAAAAATGAGTACCAACTTACTGGTAACAGGGGGCACTGCATCAACAGCACACGCATGTCCCACAAAATAATGCAGCCAAGCAGCCACAGGCTGCATATGAATGAATAAAATCTTCTGGTATAATTTCCAAAAAAGTTTTTTTTTTTAAGTGGTTGTAAAATTTGTTTTTCAATTTGTTTTTGGTTCTTACCACTGTGGTTGAAGTAAAGAAACTGCCGGAAAATTTCACAAGTTTCCCAGCAATTGTAACCTTTACAAGGTTGCTTAATACTTGTAGAACTCATGTTGACCTCTTTACTGTTCCCATCTGAGCACTTCGCTCAAGATCATGGGATCTCGTGTTCAAATCCCAAGCATTGTATTTATTTGACATTGGCTGTTAATGTCCGTGTAATTCATGAATGACAACATCTCCTAATCTCCTTGTTCCTCATGCAGTGTTGTGCAACCTTCTACGTAAGCCCTGGACGACAAAGAAAAAAAACAAACAATGTAATTACTTGATTCAAAATATAAACACAAAAAATAACTAAAATAAGATAACAACCATGAAAGGCCAAGTAAACATGCTTCTCCATTTGAATGGCAGCCGCAAGTAACACCATCATCAAACCATTGCTCTGTCTTTTATCTGATATTCAATTTGGTGGCACACCGTGGTGTTTCTATGCATGGTGTTGCCTTAATGGTTAGGGTGGTGGGCTTGGGATCCTAGGATCCTGAGTTCAAATCCCACTTGGCTGTTGAATTAATACCAGCTGGGGTTGACCCTGCCTGTCATCCTTCTCATGTTGGCAAAATGAGTGCCAGCTTGCTGGTATCCTGTGTCAGGGTGGCAACCTGTCCAGGATTGTTCCCAATAGCCAAGGACACTGCTTAGGTAGCAGCAACGCTCTGCACAGAGTATGGTCCTAATGGATGGATGGATGGTGTCTCCAGCAATACACCATAAGCGATGACCTAAAAATGAAACAAGTTCAAGAATCTTCCAATGAGAATGGTATTGTTCAAAACCTAAAAAAAAAACGTAGCATGTTAACAAATTCACTCTTCTAATTTCTTTTCTCTTCTCCTCATTTTCCTCCTCTTTCTTTTTTGTCGTCCTTTCCAAAGTCATGTGACATGGGGTTGGCATCTCATGAAGCACATATTATTGGCCCCAAATATTTCAGGAACTGGCTGGCCACACCTGATATTTGACTGAATCTGATTTCAAGTGTTACTCTATTTCTAGACTTTGGAATTCGTTCAGGGAGCGGGCGATAATTCGTTCTTCACGGAAGACAGCAGAGAATCTTTAACGTCCACTGACTAATGCTAACTGATGGGTCCCCAGCTTAACATCCATCTGAGGAATGACGTACCGTCTAATCATTTATCTCACTCGCGCAGGCGCTACTGACCCCAAAAATTGACTCGTGTGGTCAATAATTCCCATATAATGTTTTTTTGTTGTTGTAATGAGTGCATTAAAGAAGCAATTTCAGAGGAAATTTCATATTTTGCAGTTATGCAACTTCAATCTCATCGTCGATTCATAATTGCAGAGTAAAGGGAAAGAAAATAATTTATTTACAAGGGAAAAAACAGGATGACTGTTGAGTCAACAAAGAACTTGCAGAACTTGAAAAACTCAGAGAGGACTACGGCACAAATGGAACCGTCCATGCGAAGTACCTCCGAGTGGGAGTCAAAGCTGCCATATCATCTAAAAAAATGCACACATGTCACACTGCTGCCCTGGTGCACCCCTTCAATAACTGTAAATTGCTCTTTTGACCTTCGGGTCAGGGATAAGCTGCATTTGCTTTGGATAGGAAGAAGCCCGCTTGGATTGGGTCAAAGTGAAATGATGGTTGTGTATGTAATGGAGCCACTGTTTTTGGCTTGTTGCTTACGTGTAGCAGGGAAGACAGGGTGAATGTTGTGAATTTGAATCGAATTTGTCATCTAAAATTGCCACAGAAACATAATCTCCCTCGCATTCTTGTGGGCTGTATAATTCGAAACTTAACAAACATTTAAGCTTTGGTTCCAGGTACTTGTATTGCATTCGTTCTCATCTGGTCTCGCTCTTTTCTGCCAAAATCCACACTCTCCCCTCACTTCCATTTTGTGTTTTCCCTCATACCTCTGGCGTTGCCCTCTCCCCACCCATGTCTATCTTGATTCTAACCCTTCAAATCACCTTCGGCGCATTTCATGCAAATCCAAACCCACACACCATTTTCTATTCAACAGCATGACCTTTCTCTTCCCAATAACCCTTATGTTTTTACCTACTACTGACCCAATTCATTGTCAATTTGTTCACCTTCTGCCTTTTTCATTCAGATTTTCAATCAGTCGACATATCTCTTCTAAAAGTGTTTTAAAAATCAAATCACAGGTCGAAGTCACAAAAACAAATTAAAATGCAAAGCAGTGTTTTGTCTTTATCTCGTCGTTTGTCTTCTCAGTCAATATGAATGCTCTCATAAGGTTCCATCAAAATATTCCATCAACATTGGGGGAGAGGGGGGTGGTGAATATGGGGGAATGGTTGAAGAAATAAAGGAAAAGAGAAGAAAGAGGAGTAGAAATATTTGGGAAAGAGAGAATGAGGGTTCAAAAATAATTCTGCATTTTCAAGTCCATGATGGCCCCAAATTAGGTCAATTATTCATCAAATAAAATACAAAGTAAGTTCAAGTTGTCATTCAAAATGAATAATCTCTGCAATTCATAATACATATTCGAAAATATTGAGACAAATAAGCTAGATTGTGCACCATTGTTCTGCAAGACCAATCTACCCAAGGCATCCAAGGCCAACTCCACGCATGGCTTACTGACTTACTCTACTGTCATAGCCAACACGTGCTGCTGAACAGAATCCACTCACCTCCTCTCCCTGTCAAGGCTGGAGTACCTCAAGGCTCAGCCCAGTCCTATTCCTGATTTTCATCAATGATCTCTACGACTCTCTGGAAAATTCTCTTTATCTCTTTGCTGATGACTCCCACTCTCTGGTGACATCCCTTATCCTCCAGACAGGTAGGCTGCAGCCTCTTCCCTCTCTTCAAATGTAAATAGAATTAGAAGCTGGTCAAACACTTGGAATACGTCTTTCAATCCTGACAAATCTCCCACTCTTATAATCTCTCTCCGAAAGGACTGCCTGGCAAGCAATTCCCATTTCCTACCTCAACAATCCTCTTGAAGATGTTCAATCACTAAAACTTTTGGGTCTCACTATCAGCCATGATCTTTCGTTGGCAAATCAGATTTCTTAGTTGGCCTCTGTATGACGTAGGATTTGCAGTCGGCGACTGGACATCCTACGTCATGCCAAGTCCTTCCTTGGCACACCTGAACTCCTATTCACCTACAAGACCTTCCTCCGCAGCTTGGTGGAATCCTGCTCTCCAGTCTGAGTTGGCGCCCCTGCCGAACATCTTGCTCAGATTGATGTTGTGGAAACCAAGAACTTCAAGATCATTGAGATCTCCCACGATGAAGGCGAGTCTATGGGGCGATCACTTAAGCATTGCAGACAGGTCCATGGTCTCTCTTTCTTTTTATATCCTCCTTTTTGGTCTCGCACCCTCTGTTCTTTCCATGCTTTGTCCTCCACCCACCCTACCCAAGGTTTCTCCAGGGCACATGTCATCTACCAGCAAGCCCCTCCTGTTGAAACTACCAAAATCCAGATTCACCACACACTTCAACTCATTCGTTCTTCTTTATTCCAGACTGTTAAACCAAATTCCACATTCTCTTCAATCCCATTCTTCCCTCGAGGTCTTCAAGACAAGTCTTCACCCTCTCATTTCATCCCTCATCCAAAACCGTGATCTTTTCCACCTCCATTAACCCTCCTCAAGCCCACCTCTTAAAATTTCCAGGTGTTCCTTCCTGAAAGTTTGCTTCTGTATCCATCTTGTCCACCCCATGCATCCTCCCCTACCCCTCATTCTTCCCCACATCCCTTATTTGTCCAAGTCTCCCTCTATTTGTCCCCCAGCCTGGCCTGTTGATGTGCCCCCCCCCCTCTTTCTACTGTTTTTTTTTTTTGTTCTCTTTCATCCTGATCCATTGTTTGCTCAAGCTCCTCCATTACCTTCGACTTTGTATTAAAAACAGAGAAGAGTTTTAAGCAAGAGAGAGCACAACAAAGAGCATGCTTACCCAAGACGCCAAGGCGATAGTTGACTGTCACCACGATAACATTTCCATAGCTGGCCAGCACACTGCCATCCAGAAGGTTTCCTGTACCTTCCATGTACGAACCACCATGAATAAATACCATTACTGCTTTTGGGCCTCCGTCTCGCAGGTCTGTCAAGGGGAGAGAGAGAGAGAGAGAGAGAGAGAGAGAGAGAGAGAGAGAGAGAGAGAGAGAGAGAGAGAGAGAGAGAGAGAGAGAGAGAGAGAGAGAGAGAGAGAGAGAGAGAGAGAGAGAGAGAGAGAGAGAGAGAGAGAGAGAGAGAGAGAGAGAGAGAGAGAGAGAGAGAGAGAGAGAGAGAGAGAGAGAGAGAGAGAGAGAGAGAGAGAGAGAGAGAGAGAGAGAGAGAGAGAGAGAGAGAGAGAGAGAGAGAGAGAGAGAGAGAGAGAGAGAGAGAGAGAGAGAGAGAGAGAGAGAGAGAGAAAAAAAAAAAAAAAGAACCGGATTCATAAGAAACCTTCAAACAAAATACATCCATCAGAAGTTTTGTCAGGCTTATTCAAATAGCCCTTTGACCCATCATGTCTGTCCCAAAAATGATAATAAGGGGAGCAACAAACAATCCAAGCCAAAACAAGGCCCAAAAACCAACTGCATTGTCAATTTGTCCAAGAATTGTAACTTTTTCTTTCTCCAGCCATCACAAATTGCAAGGTTGGATTGGTTGAGAAAGTTTAAATCTCGGCAACCACCAAATGACCTTCCCTTGAAAATATTTTTTGTGAGTGCAGCTGCAGACACAGGATTTTCTTTTTTTCAAGAAAGTTAAAATTGAATCAAATCACTTTTTTCTTCTTCAAAGTGTTCCCATTCCTATTTCCATAAGATTGGAACACATTATAAACTTGCACTGTTAAAGTTACAAGCTGTTGCTTATGTGCAATTGTCATGGGCAGAGAAATTTAGGCATAAGGTAAAAAGGCGGTGGAAATGCCTTCATTCTGAAGGAAGCATATCAATCATTCGGTATCATTCCCTGGATGAATCCTTTACACTCGTAAAATACAGAGTGCGTAACACACTTTATCGGAGGAATTCTCCTGTTATTAATTTTCCTGAAGCTTGTATGAGATTATAGAATACGTATCGATATCCTTGGGGCCTTAAATCAGACTGCTTCTAAAAAATTAAAAATCTTTGAGCATAGCCCCCAAAAAACTATCATTTGTTTCTTTCTGCGCATTCAAAGCACCTGCGGCCACATACCACATTCATTCTGTCATTCTTAATGGGAATCAATCGAAAGCCTGACTCTGTAATGAATGTGTCACCAGCCTTGTATTTGCAATGGATTTATGGAATGTGTTCTTCAAAATGTTTCTTTTTTACATTGCCATTAATGTCATGAAACATGTCTTAAATGTCACTGTTCCCATTGAATGTCTGTCACCTGCAATTATAAATTCTCACAGTGCTTAATCAAGCAAATTTCAATGTCCATCATGTCGCTAATGGTAAAAAGCAAGGGTATGGGGTGGGGGGGTGGAGGTTGGGGGTGATACAGAGCAAAATAGTTATTCATAGAACTGAAGATTTATTTTTTTTATCAGTGTTGTATTTTCTGACCGATTAATCATAGATTCACTTTTTAAAAAAGATTTTCATATAATAGCAGAAGTTGATACTGACAGAGAGAACATAATTATCATCACAATCTCTCAAAGGATGTTTTCATTGAATTCTATTCATCCCATAAAATATTTTCCTGAAATACAATGTCTAACTAGAAAGAGCAATCAGAGATTTCAGATCCCTGCCAGGACTTGTTTTGTGTGGTGTATTTTGTTTGGCAAATAAATGGAAGGATTTCCTAAATGAAAGGTGAATGATTGCAAATGAAATGTTGAAATGGTCTTAAGGTCAAAAGGTCGAAAGCGGTCGAAAGGGTCTTGAAAGATGTGAGGGCTGTCCTTTTAGTGCCCTTTACCTTTCAGACCTTTCAGTGCCCTTTTGATACTTTAGACCCCTTCAAACAATTCAGACCCATGAGATCTGAAATTTCATCATTTGGGCATCCAGCAGTTCATGTAACATCCTGATCCAGCAGTTCGTGCAAAGCAAAGTCAAAAGCTGTCACCAAGCAGATGAAAAGCAAAGCTCCAGACCTGGTTTCAACATTCCTGGTGGTTTCACCATCAGGGCAATATTTCGCTGTTCTATCCACTTGGTGACTTTTGAAGCTATTTCGGCTTGCATACTGGCTTTTGATGCCCCAACAAGTGTCATCTACCACGTCGTCACTTTGCGTTACGTTCACCAATCACAACCAGGAAGCACCAATGATGTTATTCAGCAGTCGGGAAATGTAATGGAAATTATTAAGAGCTGGCTCTGAGTGAAATCATGAGTGCAATGCAATTGACGTTTTTAAAGTCCATGAAATAATTTATATAGAGAGATTGACTTCAACTTTTCCAGTCTCTGGGGACAGGAACTCTTGCTTACACACACACACACGTGTGTGTGTGTATATATATATATATATAAATATATATATATATATATATATATATATATATATATATATATATATATATATATATATATATATATATATATAAATATATATATATATGTGCTATACAGTATACATATTTATGAAAAAACCTGGTGTTGGCTCAATAGATAAGGTGGCAGGCTTGGGATACTCAGGTCCTGAGTTCAAATCCAACTTGGCTGTTAAATTAATGGCAGGTGTGGTTGACTCAACCTTTCATCCTTCAGAGGTTGGCAAAATGAGTATCAGTTTGCTGGAATGATTGAGCCATTTGAGTATTCTGCGTTGGATTGGTGACCCGGCCAAGATTGTGCCCAATAGCTCAAGAGACTGCTTCGGCAGCAACAATGCTCTGTGCAGAGTCTGGTCCGGACGGACAGAGGCATGGACGGATGGATATCCATATATATTTATTTATACGGATATATATATATATATATATATATATATATATATATATATATATATATATATATACATACATACATACATACATACATACATACATACATACATACATACATACATATATATATATATATATATATATATATATATATATATACCGGGCGTAGTGGCGTGCGCCTGTAATCCGGCAACTCGGAGGCTTGGGTTGGAGGATCGCTTCAGGATGGGGGCTATGCGCTTGGCCATCCTATGAGAGGGTGTAGGGCAGCCCGGAATCATGGTGAAACCCAATCCTTATCCCTGTGTCGTAAGAGGCGACCAGGATTGCGCCAGAAATGGCATCCGGCGTAAAACCTATGCCAAATCAGTATGCGGATCATAACGGATGATCTGCTGTGGCGACCCTTAACGGGAGCAGCCAAAAGATGAACAATATATATATATATATATATATATATATATATATATATATATATATATATATATATATATATATATATATATATATATATATATATATATATATATCATATACATGAGTATATACTGGAGTATAAAGGAGCAAAAGCCCATGATAAAAATATATGGACAGAAATGCTTTAGCTTATTTTAATATAGAAAGAGAAGTGAAAAATCGGACAACCTCCCGCTGGACAAGCAAAGTTCACTACGACATTGTACACTGTTGCTCAGCGCACTAAAAGGGTGTGAAGACTGCATGATGTGAACAGCCAGCCAGTGTGGATAATGAGAGCACAATCACACTCCCTTTTCTCGGAGAAGCAAAATTGGCATTCTTTGCGATGTGGACGCCGACAATGATGGCGACAGGAAAAATTGAAGAGCGGTTTGCACCATGGGACGACATCACACATCCGACTGGGAGGTCACAGGGACGGGGGCTGTCAGGGGAAAAAGCCTTTTGCTCCAGAAAGATCGACCCCCCTCGACACCTCGGCAGATCATTATATGGAGAATAATATTTCTATATGTACTGCATATTTATTTATTTAAACAAGTGTTGGTTGTGTGTTTGTTTGTATGTTACTCTTTCACAGCCGAACTGTAGCACTGCTGGAGGTGCCCCATTTTGGGTGTAGGTTCTTCAGAATCTGGACAAAGTTTTCATCTACTACACGTTGGCCTTGACGTCCATTTTAAGGCCATCAAAGGCCACTAAAAACTGTATATTGGAACGTGGTGTCAGCCAGTGCTGCCGCCTGCCCACAAGAAAAATGTAACTACCATGAAGCAAATAACTCCGTAGCTTTTCAATGTCCAATATGTCACGAAACCCCCAATGGGAAAAGCTCACCCAGCCGGGCAACCGACACCACACAGTTCTGCTCGAAATAAGCCGGGTATCCTCTTCTCACCACATTTGGACAGCCTCTGCTCGTATACAAGTATGCATATATGTATGTATGTACGTACATATAAAATGTGTATATATATATATATATATATATATATATATATATATATATATATATATATATATATATATATCACATTCACACACATTTGGGGTCTGCGAAGCAGGCGCCGAAGATGTCAGCCATTATAAAGCTACTGAGAGCCTGTCAAAGTTTAAACAGGTTTGTGTTGAGAGGTATTTGATGAACAGAAGTTAATTTTCAACCAAAGAAAGCTGGAATGGCACTGTCTCAGCAAAAGTCGACACAGATTTCGACATTTTCAATTTAATTTATTGCCAGTGTCACACACTTTTCCCAGCAAATGTGGTTGAGTTTGTGATGGATGACACCTTTTTCCAGTGGTAGGATGATCCTTATTGAGGTTAAGGACATGCTGTTGTTAAGCCAGACTGAAGTGACAACATTGGCTATACGATAGAAAAGAAACATTTTATCTGAAAAAAAAGTCAAATAAGTAAATGATATAAACTCTCCAAGAGTGCAGAGACTAAGTGTGCTGGAAACCATAGTTTGACCTGAACAGTGTAGTTTTCAAGGCAAATATTGATCCAAACTTTTGAGTTAATGTGAACAAGGTTTGTGATGTTTTTCTTCAATGCCAGCCGAATGTATATTGGCCCATGCAATGATGATGGGTTTCTTTTTTTTGTAAGTTGGTATTCCATTATAGTTCCCAATATATTGCATCGTATATTAAGAGTATCTTAGGAAAAATTGCTTGCTGCATTTTTAGACTTGGCGATGAAATAACTTCCATCAACAGTTAAACAAAACAGGAAGACATTGCTACAATTAAATGAGACAAACAGTGTGAATCGAGAGAGCAGCAATGAATGCTTCAGAGCTTTATTTGGAACAACATGGGCTCCAGGTGGAAACATAATTATATTGAGCTTCACAGATGATTTTAACAGAAAGTGAAAGTGCTTGGACCAAAAAGACAACAGAAACAGGATGCGCAAGAGAAAGGGTTAAAAGACGTTAGCAGTTCTGCTCGAAAGAAGAATCTGAAAGATGAGTCTGCAGTTCCAGCAAACAAACAGAAATTGGGAATTTATAGGATGACCGTTCCATGGATATTGAACCTGGATTCTGAAAAGATCGATGTGATCGGAGATGTGAAACAGCAGGGGAGTTATTGAATACCGTAATGCGGCCAACACTCATTCCAATGAACAGTGTTTAAGACAAACCTTGAGTAAAAAGAAATAACAAAAAAAAACAATAAAGAGATGGGAGTTTTGTCAGGATTTTTGGAATTATCTCATCAAAACGAATCTCCAAAGCAAATTGTCTTGTCAAGTCTAAAGTGTGTGTGTGTGTGTGTGTGTGTGTGTGTGTGTGTGTGTGTGTGTGTGTGTGTGTGTGTGTGTGTGTGTGTGTGTGTGTGTGTGTGTGTGTGTGTGTGTGTGTGTGTGTGTGTGTGTGTGTGTGTGTGTACAAATTGGATTCTGTAGTCTGCTGAATTTTCACTTCCTCAGCCAATCCTGCAGTTCTCACTCTGTGCACTTGGTTGTGCTTCATCAGGCAACTGCATCTTCATCTCGGCAGTTACATTCTCGGGATGCATTGGTTTTTGTAGAACATTTTGTGGATGGTACGGAGTTTCCTTGTTTCGATATCTGGTTTGTTGGTTTCCACTTGTGGCCAGTTTTATTATTCCGCAGCTGTATTTCAATACTACTTCTGCTCGTTGGTTTATGGCTTTGATTTTGTTTCTTGGGGAGAGGTATGATTTCAGGATCAGCCTCGTTCAAGGCCAATATTCGTTGGTAACTGTTTTGCAGATATATTTATGATATATTTGGTGATCCTCTTGTACTCCAGGTATTTGTATGATGCTTCATTATCTAGCTCCTGTATTGTTGTATATTGGTCGATTTTTATGTTGTGCTTTTCTATTGTTTTATCCTGAAAGAATGTGTACTTGGCACACTTATCGAGGTACAATTCCATCTGAATGTCATCAGAGTATCATTTCACTAATTTCAGTTGTTCTTGAAATTTCTCATCGTTCGATGCGAAGAGCTTTAAATCATCCATACAGATAGTAGATATGTCACCTTTCTTGTTTCTTTGGACATTTTTCAATTGGATGTTTGGGTGTACCTGTGTTCTTGCTCATTAATAAGGTTGATCAGTGTGTCCGGGGCCAGGGAAAACAGGGGGAAAGGCTGTCTCCCTGGCAGATCCCATGTCATATCTTTACTCATAGGATTTCGATATTTCTTTTCAAGCGCTGTAATATATCAGTGTGTTAATCCAGAACAGCTCCATTGCTTTCTCAATCAGGTTTATTGTGTTTGTGTGTGTGTGTGTGTGTGTGTGTGTGTGTGTGTGTGTGTGTGTGTGTGTGTGTGTGTGTGTGTGTGTGTGTGTGTGTGTGTGTGTGTGTGTGTGTGTGTGTGTGTGTGTGTGTGTGTGTGAGAGAGAATCTTTAATGTGAATTTGATTCTCAAAAAAAGTAATAATGTAATAAATATCTTCATTTATGCATCTTAATTTTTTCATTTTAAGGGGAATGCTTTTTCTGTCCATTTATGAACACACACACACACACACACACACACACACACACACACACACACACACACACACACACACACACACACACAAAACCTTTTCAAGGTGCCAATCTTTTCTGCAGTTAGATGGTGTCAAGAAAAAAAAAAAACAGCGAAATGAAAGGGCAACAGGCTGGGATAGAGAAAAAAGATACAGAAAAACAATCACAGTGTCTCTGCTGGGGCTATGGCTCAAAACTTAGAACCCAAAATGTCAGGCCAAGGTGACGCACAGATAGACGAAAAGGGAGGTGGGGGGTGGGGTTGGATCAAGTTGTTCGTGAAAAATGCGCATGATTCACAGGTTTGTTTAGTTTGCTGCAACCAAAAAATGGAGTCAAGAACAAGGATCATGCAGCATGCTTTCCAATGCTTTTGGGTACATGAATTTTTGTCACTAGTGGTATAACCAGCATAAGAGTTGGAGTGTTTCTCTGTTTTCATCCCTGGAGTCAAAATGACATAGTATTGGCAAGAAGAGCACAGAGTATTTTTCACGTGAAAAGGTGATAATACTACACTGCAACCCGCTTGTGCCATTGAAATACTCTTCAATAAAACCTCATTTTTAGTCAATAGACTGCACCCTTTAATTTTTGTTTGTTGAAAGAATGTTAAAGAAATCTTGTATATTTTCTCTCAAAGATAGAATGGTGAGGGCAGATAAAGTAGACAAAGGATGAACATAATGTTTTGGAATATTAATATCATATTATGAAAGAAAATGCAATTACAACAACACTTGTTGGATAGGTCATTAGCTGAACACCGATAACTGACATATTGGCCCACGAAGCTCGATACCTCGGAATTATTAGGGTGGGAGCAGAGCATTGAAGTTTGTACGCTCAGCCGGTGAGCCAAACCATGAGCTGTCAAGACCCTCCCCAAAGTGGCAGCTTGAATAATACGTGGAAACCACATATGCTTTTGCTCAAAGGGAATAAAAACAATTACAGAAAAAAAATACGATAATGAAAAAAAAAATGAAATCATGAATATATATATATATATATATATATATATATATATATATATATATATATATATATATATATATATATATATATATCAAAAACATGAAATCGAGCAGCCTGAAACTTTGCATGCAGAGTTTGAAAACTCCAAGGAAGTGCATGACTGAAAATTGAGTGTTTGGGTAAATTAAAACACCCCATTTTAAGATAATTAACGGATATATATATATATACTTATTATACTATCCAAAAAAACGGTGTTGAAAAAATACAATAACAAGATATCATGCAGTGCATGATACTTGCAAAATCCATGAAACAAATTTGACCTCAAAAATAATTGGTGGTTGAATTTAATGACCAAATATGCAACTCCTCTTCAAATTTCAAGTCAATGGGATGAAAATTGAGGATTTTAGAAATACCATCTTAGTTGTTGACCTTGGGCCTATGTTGACCTTTTGGTCGACGGTGACCTCAAGAATAATTGGCTGGTTGAATTCATTGACCTAAAATATAAATCCTCTTCAAATTTCAAATGAAAATTGAGAGTTTATAAATACCACCTCAGTTGTTGACCTTGCACCTACATTGACCGTTTGGTCTATGTTGACCTCAAAAATACTTGACTGGTTGAATTCAATGACTTGAGGTATAAATCCTCTTCAAATTTCAAGTCATTGGGATGAAAATTTAGGATTTTAGAAATCCCACATAAGTTGTTCACCTTTGGCCTATGTTGACCTTTTTACCTTTTGACCTCAAAATCAACAGCCTTCTTCCTTATGCCAAACTCTACTCTGTGGTGACGTTTTGTGAAGATTGGTGTGAAATTGTGACCTGTAGGTGATAAACAGACAGACAGACAGACAGACAGACAGACAGAATAACAAAGTCGACTGACCAATATACATGAAAAATCTTCGAATTTGCAAGTAATAACTATAATCATAGACATTCGTCAGTGAATGCAAATGTCTCCCTGCATTTGAACTCCTCATCAAGAAATATAAATGAAAACAAGCTCAAATGAGCCAAGATCCTCGTCCCCTTAATGATGACGTCATAAACCCAAATATGACGTCATTGTGATGTGTCAGGTTTGCGATAGATTATCTGTGCTGATGCCCGGTTGATTCCCGCAAACAGAATTCAAACAGCTTGGCTAGTTTCGGAGATAATGGTATAGGCGATTTTCATTAGCGGCGATATTATGATGTCAACTTTTTTTCTCGGAAGAATTTCCAAAATCGGAGATGGTTACTGCCTGCGCGTGGGCTTTCTGCATATACGTGACAAGTTTCATGAAGATCCGATGAAAACTCTGGGTTGTGAAACAAAAAATGTCAAAAATAGGAATGACGTCATAAAAATTGATATGACGTCATAGTGATGTATCATATGTGTGGTAATTAATCTCTGCTAATGCCCTGTTCGATTCCCGCAAACAGAATTCAAAAAGCTTGCCTTGTTTCGGAGATAATTTTTTAGGCGATTTCCATTAGCGGAGATATTTTGACGTCATAACTTTTTTTTCTAGGAGGAATTTTCAAAATCGGAGATGGTTACTGTCTGCGCAGGGTATTTTTACATATATATGCCAAGTTTCAGGAAGTTTCGATGAAAACTGTAGGCTGTGAAACAAAAAAGTCCACAAGAAGAAGATGAAGAACAACAGCGTGAGTAAGACTTAGAGATCCTCCACGAGGATCTAAAAATTACAGGGTGTGTTCTTGCTGCCCTACATTCTCATTCCCATGTGGTAGCAGATTTTGACCTCATGACTTGTGTAAAATCGAAACTGCCCTCATTGAAAAAAAAAACCTTATAAACAGAACTGAAAAAAAATACACGAAAACAAGTATTCCAAAATGTTGGTCATTGCAAGTGATCACATCAAACACATGGCCGCAAAATCAAGATTACAGATCACAAAATGCTGCTCAATGAAAACCTGAATGCTCAGTAATTTTGGCCACATCAGATGAGTGGCTACAGAATAAAGGTTTGCTAAATAGCAAAACAACATTAAAGGCCAGATCAGGCTATAAATATGTCAACATGACAAACATTACAAAAAGGCTTCAACAACATCATGACCTAAATATGAACACATCATTATTTGCCAATTTAAGAAATGAAGACACTAGACCAATATTTACTTGCATTTTCCTTTTGTCAAGTATTACCTGGATTGATCTATACCTTGCTATTTTGCGATCCCCACTCCTGTAAAAATTGGTTGAAAGAAAATTGTTTAACACGCCAAACCAAACCTTAATTTTGTGACCATTTTTTTTTTTTTACTTAAACGCATCAACCTTTAATCAGCATCGTCCGAAAAATGATCCAGTCTGAAATATTCCAACATGTCCCTAAAGGAGGAGGAGGAGATTTGGGCACAATCCTGGACGGGTCACCACTCCGACACAGTATACCAGCATGCTGGCACTCATTTTGCCGACCTCGGAAGGATGACGGGCCGAGTTAACCCCACCTGGTATTAATTCAACAGCGAGCGGGTTTTGAGCTCAGCTCCCGAGGATCCAAAGTCCACCATCCTAACCATTAAGCCAACACCAGGCTTAAAGGGTCTGTTCAAAAGTAACTTTGTGCCAACGTTTATGTCTATTGACTCAATATGACACAAAGGCAAAATGTGTGAATTTTGTTCATCACCATTGAGCACTTAAAATTTGAGTGAGGCCCGAATAAGAAAATAAGTGTCTGGGATCAGACCAAGGTACACACATGCCAAATTTGAAGATGAATCACTCAGAAATGAAGGAATAGTGTGAGATTGTATTTTGTTGAAAACAAAGAAAAAAAGGAAAGAAACATAGCAAAAACAATACCTCTTCTCACCCTGTGGAAGGATGGGAGACATAATTACAAAAGTCATGACTTCAAAGGCTAAAACAAATGATTATTATAAACAAATAATACAGTGATAGAGAAGTCTGGAGATGAAAGAAAAGTTTAATAATAATAATAATAATAATAATAATAATAATAATAATAATAATAAATAGGACCACTGGACCTGCAGCTTATCTCGGCCCTGACCGAATGTTGTAACCCAAATTTGGTGGCATTCTCACTGGTGGGTCTGGAAAAGAAGATTTTTGAAAGAATTTACGTGATTTTTCCAACAATTGACAAAGATGGCCATTTTGACACTTCTGGTCACGTGATCGGCATGACCTGCACAATTTAGCATCCACTTTGTATTAGTCTTTAATCCACAAGAACATTTGTATTATTGTTGTTTTTTCAAGTCAAAATATATATATATATATATACACACACACACACATGCCATTTTCACTTACCATGGACTTCTTGTCATCGAATATCATTGCTTCTTTTGGAATTTCAAGTAACACCTTTGTGCAATAACATGCAAATAAATAATTTGCGTCTCTGGTTCGGGGTTGCTGGTCATGAAGGTAGAATGCAAAGTTCCACCTCAATCAAAACAAACTTCGTGTTTTTCTGCTCCATCTTTACCTCTACCACCGAAGGTGGACGGAGGTTATGTTTTCACCCGTCTGTGTCTTTGAGCTGGGTATCTCAGAAGGTTGTGGAAGGATTCAGACACAATTTGGTGAACAGGTTCATGAGTGACAGGTATGCATTGATTAGATTTTTGGTGAAGATCCAGACACTATAATTTTTTACGTGGTTCTTCACTCATGAGAGATACGGTGAAAACTATACTCAACAGGATATCTCAAAAAGTTGACGAATTCAGATGAAACGTGTTAGGCAGGTTGGATGTGTGACAAGGAAGGAGTGGTTCGATTTTGGTGAAGATCCGGATTTGAAAATTTTTCAAGTCATTCTTCACCGTTGAGAGATAGGGCTAAAACCTATATATGGTACAATATCTCAAAAAGTTTTGGAGCTATTTGGTCGAAATTTTGTGGACAGGTTGTGTGCGTGACAGGAACGAATTGGTTAGATTTTGGTGAAGATCCGGATCCGGATCAGGCTGTTAGAATTTTTTAATTTGCAAAGTTTTTAATTTGGAATTTTTTTTTTAATTTTCAATAGTGAAATTTAACTTCACCACTGAGAGATGGGCCCAAAAACTATATACGTCATGATATTTCAAAAAGTTGTGGACGAGTTTTGACAAAACTCGGTGGATGAGTTTGTTAGGTGACAAGAACAAGTTGATTCGATTTTGTGTCAGGTCTAGACCCAGATCTGACCTACAAGTGGGATACAAATTATACACTGTTGAGCATGGCGAACATATGCGCTCTACCGAATGCTATTCAAGATCGATAAGTAAAACTTGTGGAAAAAAAAGAAAAAAAGAATACTC
The DNA here is from genome assembly GCF_056783735.1 of Eptatretus burgeri. Taxonomy (NCBI): domain Eukaryota; kingdom Metazoa; phylum Chordata; class Myxini; order Myxiniformes; family Myxinidae; genus Eptatretus; species Eptatretus burgeri. Next base: position 90,516,363 of record NC_140965.1, read on the forward strand.
ATGAAAGCACGGAATTTTAGCTTTCATACGAGCCTTGATAGTGTAAACAAAAAAAAAAGTCTTTAAAATTCTACAACAGAATTCTTACAAGCTTGCAGTCTGTCATCATATGCGTGTCATAAAATAAGTCAATTGTTTATCAGTGATACTACAGAAAGGTCATATTCAGTGTTGTTAGCCTAAGCCATTGAAGAGAGAGAGCCTCGAGGGTCGCATGTGCATTTTGTGTTGCATTCTATCAGCGTCTCAGGACAGGACAATGGCTGCTTCAAAGGCTTGGCACAAATTTCATTTTGTGGAGGGAAGTTGCAGAGGCACGCACCAAACTGGCCGCTCAGGGGGTCTGTGGCCATTTTTATCACAAAACGGTCATGGTATTGATTTATGAGCAGCATCACCAAAGCGAGTGTAAGGTTTGTACAGGGCAAAGGAGTCATGATCGTGGATACACAGCTTCATTCGGATACATAATTGTGATTGATGAATGCTCTATGATGTGTGTGTGTGTGTGTGTGTGTGTGTGTGTGTGTGTGTGTGTGTGTGTGTGTGTGTGTGTGTGTGTGTGTGTGTGTGTGTGTGTGTGTGTGTGTGTGTGTGTGTGTCATACATTATATTCAAGTATAAACATGTGTGTGTCATACAATTTTATACGAGTATATAAACGTGTGTGTGTGTGTGTGTGTGTGTGTGTGTGTGTGTGTGTGTGTGTGTGTGTGTGTGTGTGTGTGTGTGTGTGTGTGTGTGTGTGTGTGTGTGTGTGTGTTAGTGTGTGTGCTGTTGATTATTATCTCCATAATTTGGGTTTCAGAAGGTGGAACGGAGTATCCATCTTCGTTTTGGTGAAGGATGAAGGATCATGATTCATGGCCTAATTTGTGAAGTTGTGTTGTTCTCAGAGTTTTGTTCAAAGGGCTCTTTTCAGGATCGTCATTGAGCCCCGGACAGCCTCCAACTGTCATTTGTTTGTGGTAATGTTCCCAGGGATAGTTTGTAGGATCTTTGTAAGGTTCATTTTTATCATTCCCATTGCTCCAATTTTGACTGGTATAATTTAGGCACTCTTCAGCTGCCGGGATTTTATCACTACATTCGTGAGGTCATGATACGCACGCGCGCACGCACGCACGCACGCACACACACACACACACACACACACACACACACACACACACACACACACACACACACACACACACACACACAACATTAAACAACATCAGAGTTTCACTTCAGTCAGACACAGCCTTGGTGGAAGTAACGTAACTTCCCAGGGCAGTACCCTATGGGCTGGTGCCCCAGAATCACAGGTCTCTCCAGGGTTCTGTGCGGAGCCATATGGAGGTCGGGGCACAGCGAGCATGTCCCCCGGGGCCCCCTTGTAAAAATAAATGATATTATAAATTGAAATACATCTACATTACTGTACTAAATGGAATATATATATATATATATATATATATATATATATATATATATATATATATATATATATATATATATATATACATATACATATACATATATATATATATATATATATATATATATATATATATATTTATATATTGCCCTATATAGGGGAATCTTAATTGTACATTGTGAGGCTACAAGGGCCCCCTATCTTAATTCCTCCCTACCCAAAGCCTTAACTTGGCAATGGTTCTGTGAAATTTAAAGGTCTTCACTTAATTGGAGTCTCCCACGACGAGGTAAAAGCACAAGTTCTGCGACTTCCACATTGCACGCAGGTTAGTGAGCTGTGTATTTTACTATCTCTTCTCCAATATAGCTCCATCTGCTATCTCAGCCCTCTGACCCCCTCAACAACTCCATAATGTAGGTGTTTTTCTAATAACCCATCCTTATCAATCTTCCAAAATCCAGACTGATCACATCAAATGTTTTGTTCTTCGCTTGTCCTATATGTGGAACCACCTTCCAGAGGCTATACTATCTGAGACGTTCATGCAGGTGCTGCATTGCCATCTCATTCTCACGTCACCCCTCCAACCCTCACCCTTATCGAATATACAAAGCTCATTCGAACCACTCACTGGCTGACTGATATTAATGTTCGATACCTTCCGGATGACGTAGAAAGCTGAAATATCATGGGCCGACAGACGTCGAAGCAGATACGCTGGTGAAAATCGTAGAGCCATCAGAAATCATCCGTAAATGAAAAAAAAACAAATGCAGGTGAGCAACTTGAGACAATGTGTAAGCGTGCCCAGTTCATTATATATATATATATATATATATATATATATATATATATATATATATATATATATATATATATATATATATATATATATATATATATATAACCAAAAGTGTATGTGCTTGTATATCTTTATTACCCCTATTAACCCTTATCTATCTCTATATATCTCTATCTCTATCTCTATCTCTCTGTGTTCATGCATTACTTTGTTTGGTGTGTACAGTGGTTGTCCTGCCACCCTACTGTCAATTCATACCCACATCCTTGCTCTTCCACATGTGCCCCTATCATGTAAGCCTCAATTCCTATGAGTAAAAACAAGATTTCATTAAAGTTATTGTTGTGCTATACTCATTTAAAATAATCTGCGTATATATTTTCAAAAACTTCTTACCTTGACGAATACATGTGTCAAAATTGATAGAAAGACCTGCGTTCCCTCAGCAAAAACTAACTTTTTGCCATATGACATGAGCACGTCTCAATTTGTCAGATGATTCAAAGAGGAACAGAGTTGAATATGTTGGAACAGACATACGGAAGAAGTTAATGTTTGCTTATTGGGCAATTCTTAAAATACAAAATTCTGGTTTGAAGGATGAATCTTCTCCCTCTTCTGCTTCATCCACTTTCTCTTTGTCTTCTTCTCATCACATTGCATGCATTCCTGTCTTGGAATGCTTTGGCAAGAATCACTCTTGATCATCACTACTTGGTTACTTAGAGTTGGTCGATACGTGTGGATTTTTGGGCTGTTTCTGTTTCGGCTTGGTTTAGGTTTTTCATCTTATTGATAAAGAAAATTTGTTCTTCTAAAATAAAAAGGTTCATCTTCAGCTTTTAGAGTCTTCCACAGTATATCGGCAAAATTCGTCTTGTTCACTTCTCTTGACTGCCATACTAGCAATGCGCCAACGAGCATTGGAGCTTTCACAAAACGCAGCAACTCTCAGAAAACCCATCAAAATGTTAATCAAGCACCCTTGCCTGTATATGTCTGCACCTCACACCCAAACAGTCTTATCAGCACCTATTCCACATTCCCCATGGCATATCCAGGGCTCTGAGCCTCCATATGAGTCCATGAATATCATATAGTTTCCTAAGCCATATACCAGCTATAAAGCTCAATGCTTTAATCCCTAAAGCACATCCACCACAACCATTCCCAGGTTTTTTTTTTTTTGTCTGTTTCCTCAACACACCATCTTCACAGGCAAGGTTCCTGAGATTCCTGGGTATTGCCCATATTTTGAAACCTCACTCCACATTTCGAGTTGTGCTCTACATTCTGAACATTATTCCATCCACAATTCTGTGACATCCAACATTCAAGCAATGCTTCATTATTAACATTTGAATTGCTTCCAAAATAAACATATGTGTGACAGACATTTTAGTATAAACACATCAATAACACTTCCTTGAGAGTTCAAAAACACACACACACACACACACACACACACACACACACACACACACACACACACACACACACACACACACACACACACACACACACACACACACATCTTGAATTCATGTGAAATATTTGCATCTTTTTGTCATTCATCCAGGGGAAAATATTGTTTCATATTTTCTTCTAATTTTTTGTTGTAATTCTACTGCATACTCTTTGCATGTACAGGGTGGGGCAGAGAAACGGGAGATTTTGCAAACCGATGTCCGCTATGCCAACACGATCGCAACTTTTTTAACTGATCAAACCTCGCTACTTGGTTTCCTCAAGATAATGAGGCCAGTTGGTTTCAACGATATGGCACGTTAGAGTCTCAATGACCGTCGTACGACGACTTTTTCATAACCACATCATCTGCAGGAATAGTGCCATTACTTGGCCTCCAAAGTCCCCAGACCTGTCAGCATGTGACTTTTTATGCGGGCACTTAAAAATCAGGGTGTACACTAATCGTCCACACAATATTGAAGAGCTGAAAGAAAGACTGTCAAAAAAAATTCCCGAATTTCTTTGGAGATGCTGTGCCGAATCATGGGAAAGATGCATGGAAAACTAAAGGAATTCCTGGGAAGAGAGGGAGGTCACCTCGAGGATGTGATCTCCAATAAATAAATGGCATGATACGTACTTTAACATGGCATAGTTGTAATTTGGCAAATACAAAATGTTTATTCAATTACTGAGTTTTTATAATCTCCCATTTCTCTACCCCACCCTGGATAACCATAATTACTATGAGCCATGTCTTCTGATATAAGATGCCTTGTACTCTTCATTCCTATGTTAACTTTCATTCATGTGTTTATAGCTTTGCAACAAGTTTTGATGAAATTTTTAGAGATGATGAAATATTATTCCACCGTTTTAAAAAAAGGACCAGTGAGACCATCGTGGTCGTCACAAATACTTATATCGTATGGTATAAAAAATACTGTACTGTACCCACCTTACCCAGCCACACCCAGCTGTCCCTGGACCCTGTGTCCTTTTCTTCTGACAAAGTGGAGAGCTTGCTGGCAAACTGCGACTCAGATTCTGGAACCGGTCCAGAAGGCATCAGCCCACGTGTCCTAAAAACCTGCTCTGCTGCTCTTGCTCACCCTCTCTCTGTTTTATTCACCCTCTCATTTGCTCAAGGTCATCTGCCACCTGCTTGGAAATCAGCAAACATTACTGCCCTGCATAAAAAGGTGCAAAAACAGATCCCTGCAACTACAGACCAATCAGCCTTCTCCCAATCATCAGCAAGGTTATGGAATCCATCATCGCTTCTGATATTAAATCCTTCCTCTTCTCCAATGGCTTGATTTCCAATCATCAACTTGGTTTCAGACCAGGTCACTCTAACCTGGATATGCTGCTTCTGCTCTCCCAAAAATGGTCGGAGGTACGCAATGCCAGACATTAAATCAGAACCATCTCTCCAGACATATCACGTTCCTTTGACATGGTCTGGCACCCTGCCCTACACAACAAACTCTCTCCCTATGGTATCCAAGGCCAACTCCACTCATAGCTCACACTTCTTCTCCTGTCGCTGCCAATGTATGGCCCTCAAGGGAGTTCTCTCATCCCCTCTTCCTGTCCAGGCTGGAGTTCCTCAAGGTCGCGTTCTAGGCCCTGTTCTTTTTTCTGGTTTTCATCAATGATCCATCCGACTCTGGAAAATCCTCTTTATCTCTTTGCTGATGACTCCACCCTCTGCTATACCATCTGTCATCCCTCAGACTGGCCAGCAGCAGCTTCTTCGCTCTCTGCAGTTCTGGATAAAATCACAAACTGGTCCAACACGTGGAACAAGTTATTCAATCCTGACAAATCTCACACTCTCACGATGTCTCTCCGAAAGGACCATTTGGACCCCACCCCCCACCCCATCTACTTTCTCAACAATCCTCTTGAATAATTTCTTTCATTCAAGCTTCTGGGTCTCACTATCTGCCATGATCTTTTCTGGGAAAGCCACATCCAACCAGGCCTCCAAAGCCAGTTGCCGACTGGACATCCTCCGTCGTGCAAAGTCCTTTATCGGCCCACCTGAGCTCCTGACCACATACAAAGCTTTCAGCCGCTGATGGAGTACTACTCTGCCCTCTGGGTTTGTGCTCCTGCCTCTCACCTTTCTCAGCTTCATGCTGTGGAAGTGAAGGCATTTAGGATCATTGGTATCTCCTGCGGTGAGGCTGACTCTTTGGGCCTCTCAATCTCTCACTGCAGGCAGGTTGGTGGCCTTTCTGTCTTCTACCATCTCCTCTCTGGTCTCACCCCCCCCCCCGCCCTTGCTCTTTCTGCGATATCCCCTCCATATTTATGCAGGGCGCTCAAGGTCCACAAGCAACCCCCTTCTCGTAAATCTACCAAAATCACGAATCACTGCTCACCTTTACTCTTTCATTCCTCTTTTTTCCCCGCCTTTGGAATCAACTCCCACATTCTCTTCAATCACATTCTTCCATGCTTGTCTTCAAAACAGCCGATCACCACCACCTCTTTCCTTCCCCCCCCCCATCCAAAACCATGATATTTTCTACCCCTGTTAATCCACCCCAAACCCACCTCCTTCAAACTCCCTGCCTTCCTTCCTGAAAGTTCCCTGTCGTGTAAGGTCCTGAAAGTCTCTATGGTGTCCACCTTGTTTACCCCGTGCTCCCCACCCCATCCCTCTCCCTTCCACAGTTCTCCTAATGTCTCGGTTCCCCACTGTTTTGTCCTTCCCTCTCCTGCCCCTCTTGTCTCCTGCCCCACTTGTTGTGCGTTGTGTGTTAGCTCTCATGAGAGTCTTGACAAGGTATACAGTTAGGATGATTCATCAATGTGTGTGCCATCTCTCGGATGGACGTTAAATGGGCATCCAGTCTGCTAGCATTTATTGGTGGACATTAATATCCCATGATGTCCTTCAGGAAGATTAGGCGAGCTATCACCGGCACTCCGGCCAAATTGAAAATTCCTGACCTATCCAGCAGAGGGCATTGCATCAGCCAATGATGCTACCCCACAGCCTTGTGCTGCATACGAATGATGAAGAAGTTATACAAAATGTTGGCTGATGGGAGAGAAGGAAGATAATGTGACAAAGGGGATGTAAGCATCATACAGACAGCATTGGGACAACAGGTGGCCAAACCAAGCAATGGAATGAATGCTGAATAATGAAAGAAAAGGAGGAGAAACATCGTAAAACATGATGAAGAGAGTTTGGAGAGGGAAGGGTTAATGGGAGTAGAGATATCATGAGTGGAGATGCAAGATGAGATGAGGTGGTGGTGCACTCACACCTTGATGCCCTGGACCAAAACCAATTAATCAAAGAAAATCCAAACAAATAATTTCCAGGTTTTCATTAATGAATTAATTAATAATACATTCGGTCTTCAAGGATATCGATTAGGTCAAAACAAAAAAGTTTAACTAAAATACCGGCTGCATGTTGCATTTCTTTTTCTCAACTTAGCACCTCAGCTATTTTATTCCTCCCTTTTCATACATAGCTTTAACCTGGTGTTGACTTCGTGGTTAGGGTAGCTGGCTTTGTATGTCAGGGTCCTGAGTTTGAGCCCTGTTAGCTGCTGAATAAACATGAGGTGGGGTGAACTCAACCTGGCATCTTTTTGAGGTCAGCAAATTGAGTAGCAGTGTACTGGCATTGAGGCACAGCATTAGCAACATAGTTGCACCCCAACAAAATGATAGCTGCCTGGCAGCCAAGCTGCCATATGCAAGAAGAAGATGAATACATAACTTGAAAGATTTTAATGATGTTAAGTTTTTTGGATAGACGAGTATCAAAGCCAATCAAAAATAATGGGTTGGAATTATTTTATTCAAAATATTCAAGGAGACCGGGAGATATCATGTTTTGTAGCAAGAAACGGTATTTTAAAACACTACACGTACAAATGTGATCCTATTTTCTTTATCTTCTGGGATGTTTCATTTTGATGGTACAGACTCGTGAGAATACCAAAGTCTGAAGCCTCGTCCTAGTGTCAGGTGTGCTTCTGTGTTCTTTATTTATTAGATATCCTACAGACGTAAATTAACACTCGTTTTGATCCGCGCATGTTGCACATCATGTGCAGCAAATTTCACCCCCCTGTGCCTTGTATTTATTGTTATTATTTAAATGCTTCTGTACACTGCACTTGAGGCACGGTTGCATGTCACCGTTTACGATTCCAAAAGAAGAGACGTAATTACTCTTTGATGAAAAATGTTTTTCGAGTTTTTGTTTTTATCCTGAAAAATAGATTGAAGTGAACACACAGTCGCGTTAAAATATCTGCCTTTAAAACCCTTCTTAAATCGTCCTGATGAAGGGGAACAGACAAATCTGATTTAGAAGTGTTAAAGTGGTGCCCCTTGCCATCTTGCACTCTCTGTGTCACTATTGCTGGCCTTGCTTGCCGTCTCTCTCAAACGACAACTACCGGGCTAGCTTTAATCTTTCTTGCAAAAAAAAAACATCATACACTTTTCTTACTCACTCATTTTCACTCCCCACTTTACATTCTCTCTTTTATTTCTCTTTATTTAAGGCCAGGCCTCAATGAAGACTATTTTGTCTGTGACTGGAGCCTTCAACATAGGAAAAAAAAATACACAAATACACACTGTGTTTTATGTAGGTAGATTGTTGATGGGGACACATTTTGTTAATATACATACATACATACATACATACATACATACATACATACATACATACATACAAACATATATGGGGAGCATGCACTTTGACAGTGCGTCGCTGCGTCCACTTTCCAATGGTACTCCAGGGGCCTCCATCTGGCCATCCTGCAGGCAGATACTCTTGGCCCACCCACCTGAAGGGAATGCCTCAGGTTAACTCGAGGAGACCGTCGTCTGGTGGATGACACCTCAGCACTATCCCACCATACACCACTTAGTTTGTTTTTGTGGACTGGATTGTTTTTATGGTGGGCGAAGTGCAAATCCTGCCACCAACCTCGTAGGAAAGGTAAACCACTGGAGGAGGACGTCCGCAGATGCACTTGAGGCAACAGATATATGGATGGCTGTTGGCTCACAAGGAGCTCCTCTGCCCTTTGACAGGTTTTGTTCTTCATCCTGCTGGATGTCCGATTTTAATGACGTTGAGTTTTATGGATAGATTGTAAATGGGGACACATTTTGTTAATCTATACTCTATCCGTAAATGTTGAAGGTCAAGGTCATATGGTGGTCCAAACAAAATATGGCCATCATTGGATCACAGGCCAAGGGTAAGTCACTGGCGATCGGCATTGGTAAACCTCTTTCGGTTGGGGGACGCTTACCCTTGGTGATCGCTTTGTGATTGTAGATATCTAGTTTTCTTTTTGTTATAATTTTTTTTTAACCGCTTCTTAAAGTTGGTATACTTTATCGAAGATCTTTCTTTCGTTTTTTGTTTGTTACTCTACAAGTTTCACTTTTCTCCCAGTTACAGTCCCCTTGACTTTTAACCCCTCACTCTACCCATCAAAATCAGTCATTCTCAATCACTCGTGCTCCCTAACCACTGACCTCACTCACATGCACACACCACTGACTCACTCCCTCATCCCCATCCATTCCCGTTTCTCTCATTTTCTCAGAAAAACGGTTCATTGTCCCTTATCCTTGCTGTTGGTGTGTTTTCCCCCTCTCCTTCTACTGTTCCTTTTCTTCGAGTACGTCCTGATCCATTCGATCTTCGAGCTACTCCATGAGCCTCAACATTGCATGCAAAAATGGGTTAACACTCGAAACGTCAACTTATCCTCGATTCCCACGGAGGTTAGCACAGCTCAACCAATGCTCCGTCAATTCCATCCATCATTCTACCTCTCCTCCGATGCAGATCGACACTAGCCTAACTGGATTATTAATAAGAAAAAAACAAATGACCGTTTTTACAGCCATTTTTCCCTGCTGTGCAGGGGTTTGGCTTTTTCTTGAGGCAATGTTTTATGGCCGGATGCCCTTCCTGACGCCAACCCTGGTCACCTCTTACGACACACAGGGATATGGTACACCTATTCTAACCAGGGCATACACCGGGACCAGTACACTGGCACTCATTTCACCGACCTCGGAAGGATGATAGGCTGAGTCAACCCCCTGGTGTTAATTCAGCAGCCAACGGGGCTTGAACTCAGGACCCTTGGATCCCAAGCCGCCACCCTAACCACTAAGCCAACACCAGGCTATGACTGGATTATTAATACTTGGGATTAAATTCACCTTTGCCAAAGGGAATTAAACCACTGAAAGCAACATCGATTCCATGCAATGCAAGTGGAGTTTCATTTCATTGTTCACTGTAGATAAATACCTAAATAAACACGACTCTCAGTCATTTTCAGCTCGATAAGCAAACACCAACCAAGATGTGCACACAAACAAAGAAAACCGTGTCTGCATAATGAGGCATGAAGATGTACTTGGCTGCTTCTAAGTTTTGTTTTCAATCTGCTGTGACTCAGAGGAAGCTATGAGCTTGTACATATACAATACAAGAAAATAAAAGGAACTTTGACAGGAGGAGGCCAATTGTGCCATTGTGCATTCTCACATTCATTCTCTGTCTCTGTCTCTGTCTCTGTCTCTCCCAAACAGCTGCACACGAAGGGAAGGGGTATTGATGGATTTATTAAATCTGGTATGGGTGTGGTGCAGGCATGATGGGCTGAATGGCCTCCTCCTGTGCATCGTAATTCCCTATAATTCTATTATTCTACAACAGCGGTGGCTGTTTAGGGTGAAGTGTGATTGACACAAACTGATGGATGGATGCTTCTCTTTTTAGGTATGGAAATATGGAGATCAGAGGGAGAATGCCAGGGATGTAAAGGGGACATAAAAGAGGGCAGATGTGTTGAGGAAAAAGAAAAAAGTGAAAACGATGTGGGGACAAAAAGGTAGATCATGGGAAGGTAGGAAAGGTGAATGAAGGTAGGAATGTAATAATTCTGGATATTTTTTGGGGAGGGGGGGTGGACAGGCAAGTGGATGTTGGAAAAATGCAGGCATGGCAGGAACAAAATGAACAATAATATCAGAAAATTAGTACGTATTATAAATATCTAAAGTTATAAAATTGATTATTTATTGTCATTGTGTCACAAGGGAGGGATGGAGGCTTCATTATTCATGACGATATTCATGCAAAAATGGAAATCCACCAGATGGAGATCTGACGTGTCTAAATATACATCTGGCACGAACAGAGCAAGTACAAACACCATGACAAAGTCCTTCATGTATTACTGTTATAACAATCCAGACAGATGAAAATACAGAGATGATGAATATCATTTGGGCAATTGTGGCACTTCAGCAACATCGATTTTGGCTAAAGTAGACACTTTTTAACCCAGTCACTTTGTTTGTTTATGCCTCGTGTTAAGCATTTGGACTGATCTTTCGTATATAGTGTAAACAAATATTAGGGGGCACTCTGTCGATAATGTATTCATGAGGAAAAAGGGGAGATGAAGGGTTTACCTTCAAAATTTGAAATATTGAGAAAAGGAAAGGAAAGGTGGAAGAATGGGAAAGAGAAGGTAAAATATGGAAGTGTAAAAGGATAGGTGAGAGAAGGAAAAGGATCTTGAGAGAAGATAAAAGCAAGGGGATACAAAGAGCATGTTTCTGGCATATGGAGTGGTAAGCGAGAGAGTTAAAGATTTTGCGGCTCTGGTCGTGCATTGGAAAGACTAGTGCTATTCTCAGTATCTACAGTCCTGAAACTAAACATTAATCGTGAAATTTGTACAATAACTACTCTATGTCAAATGGAATACACCATTCTTCACAGGCGGTGGTATGTCGAATTTTGAGTCTAATCAAGTGAATGTTTATTTATAAAAATTGTCAGATCAACTGCTTATTATCGAATATATTTTCCCCACAATTAACAAGGCTTATTAAAAACATTGGACATAATGACTACACAATTACCTGGCCATATTGAGGGGAAGGATGTAAACAAGTAAAAAGCTTCTCATAAGAAATCAAGAGATGAACAGACCCACTCTCTGGCATCAGCCCCCTGTTCCTGGCTCACCACAGAGCAGTCATTCATTTCCAGAATAGAACTAAAGTATCCATCTGGAAATAGAATAAAACAAGTGAAAGGAAAATATGCTTGCCGAGATCTTGCACAGAATGCTGATGCATAATTTAAATTTAACTGACATTTTTGCAGATGTGGAACCTTTGTTTCTTTTCAAGAAATTTAACATTTTTTGTTGCCAATTAATGGAATTATTTCAGAGCAGAGTTTCTCATCCCACTGTGTTATTTTTGAAAAGCTGGAAGCCTGAAATTTTCAAGTGGTGAACTAACAGTAATGTACTTTTCACAGCTTTCGCCAATTTCATTTTGAAGACGTCATAACCCAGGTGGCAAATAGTGACGATGACAATGGGGTTACAAAAAAATATATCACGTGCGTTGATAACAGTAATTTTCAAAACAAAGTTGTAATTAACGGTTCCTTGAGTCAGTTGTCCGTAACAGCGCGCAAATCAAAATTAAACTACTTCAAGTGACTTGCATGCATTGCAGTTTTTGAGAATTGGGCCAGTATAATTATTGCTCAAAGGAACTGCGAGCTGTAACATTCACAATTATTCTTTAGGTGACTCAATTAAAACATGTAACCCATCCTCTCACATATTAAATTAATATATAATATAAATTAGAAAGCATCTGAAAATGCAAAGCCCGTCCACTTTGTGTTCTGACTTCTTCTTCTTCCGTATGCTAAACGGTACCTTTGACCTTATGACCTGTTGACCAAATTCTTAATTTGTCTTCAACATATTTTCATAATAAAGCATTGTTGAAAATCTGATGACAAAATCTCAAATGATAATTAAAATTTCAGGTCAATTGGATGAAAATTTATGATTTATATGATGCTAACCTTTGAGCTTTTGAAAAAAATTCTTAATTTGTCTTCTCCATAATCTCATAATAAAGCTTTGTTGAAAATTTGATGACAAATGCTCGAATGGTATAAAAAGGTTAGACACACACACACACACACACACACACACACACACACACACACACACACACACACACACACACACACACACACACACACGACTGCAAAATCCTGTCTTCCACTGCACAGGGGATACACTAATAATAGTATTTATATTGTACATTCATAATTTAGAGAGAAGATAAATTAATGTTGAACATTTTCATTGAAACAAATTTTTCATTTACTATCATCATGTTCAGAGGAGTAAGCTATTGATGCTATTATTGAATTTCCCGATAGAAATGTAAAATAAATAAATAAAGAATGCCCCAGTACTAACTCATTCATTAACCAGTCATTCCCAGCTTGTTGATAAAAGCATCACAGCGGCTGCTGTTTGGAAGACTGCAATTTAATGCATTCTTTGTTCATTTGAGAAGCGGATCCAGAATCAAACTTTATTGTGATCACTGCCATCATTTGTTTAACCATGTACAAAGCATCCTTGTACTGATTGAAACAATAAAATACTTCATAAGACACTTGATTGAAAAAAAAAATCCGACAATGTTCTTAACGAGCTTGACCTCATCCATACTCCTCGCCTCGCACAACACCACTCCCCCCCCCCAATAAATTTTGATGTCTCATATTTAACTACACCTTCCTTTTCACCGGCATCTTCTACAGATAGTCTGTATCATCATGTTGTCTTTTGGTGTTCATTTTTCGATTGATTGTTTAACTGAAACAAATATGTCAAAAAAATAGTATTGCAGGTGATATGAAAATGAGGCATCCTGTTTTACTTTGTTTCCTGGTACCCTAGATGTTATATGCAAGCTCTTCATGTCAACGTGACTTCTCTTGCTAATCATGCCTGAAGGCAGAAACAGCGAGCGTTTATTGTATGACTACACATTTTAGACCTCAGAGCTAAGATGTGTGCGTAAGCTTGACAACCTTTGAATAACCATGTTGTTTGGTATTTTGCCTGAAACGCTTTTGCTTCACTTTGTACGAACACTTTATTTTGTTTTTTCACTTTTGTAAATAAAAAAAAGGTTTTAAACAAAGAAAGATGAGTGTTTAGACAACCATGGGTTTGCCTTAAGGGCTTAGGAGCATGTGTATTGCTTGGAGAAACTTTACCATTAATTTGGTCAATTGGGTTAGATATAATGTTGAGCTTTGAAAAGTTTTTTTTTGGAACTAAAGACACATTTCTCAACAGAGAAACAAGTAGGCTTTCAGACCATGTATGTGGGTCAAAAAAAAAAATGTACCCGATTTCAAAATTCAATCAAAACTAGAACGGCACTCAAAAGAGCACATACCTCCGCCAGGCTGAATGGTTCACATTTTGTATCCCACTGAGAAGCTGCATCTACATCCGGATCTTAACCAGAATCTATTTGGCTTGTCGTTGTCACCTACACAACTCATACTCCAAGCTTTGTCATAATCTGTCCACAACTTTTTGAGATATCATGTTTTATATTGTTTTGGCCCTGTCTCTTAATGGTGAAGAATCACGTTAAAAATTTAGTACCCAGATCCGAATCTTAACCAAAATCAAATAAATTTGTCCTTGTTACAGACCAAACCTGTCCACCAAATTTCATCTGAATCAATGCAAAACTTTTTGAGATATCACAGACAGACAGTGATGAAAAAAAATCTCTGTCCACCTTTGGTGGCAGAGGTAATTAAATGAACTCTGATATGTATGAAAGAAAAACCAAATAAGATTGATCTTTCAAGTTTATGTCCATCAATACACATTTTCAAAATGTCTTCCATCATCCTCTCGTGTCGCAGCCAATGTGTGGCCCTAAATGGAACTCTCTCATCCCCTCTTCCTGTCCAGGCTAGAGTTCCTCAAGGCAGTGTTCTGGGCGCTATTCTATTTCTGGTTTTTATCAATGATCTCTCTGACTCTCTGGAAAATCCTCTTTATCTCTTTGCTGAGGACTCAAACCTCTGCTGTGCCATCTGCCATCACTCAGGTCGACAAGCAGCAACTTCTTCGCTCTCTGCAGATCTGGATAAAATCACAAGCTGGTCCAACACTTGGAACATGTCTTTCACTCCTGACAAATATCCAACTCTCACTCTGTCTCTCTGAAAGGACCATCTGGAACCCCCCCCCTTCCCCCCCACCATCTACTTCCTCAGCAATCCTCTTGAAGGAGTCCTTTCATTCAAGCTTCTGGGTCTCACCATCTGCCATGATCTTTCCTGGGAAAGCCACATTTCCAAACTGGCCTCCAAAGCCAGTCACCGACTGGGAATCCTCCGTCGTGCAAAGTCCTTCCTTGGCACACCTGAGCTCCTGACCACAATCAAAGCTTGCATCTGCAGCCTAATGGAGGACTGCCCTCCCCTCTGGGCTGGTGCTTTCACCTCTCACCTTTCTCAGCTTAATGATGAGGAAACCAAGGCATTTAGGATCATTGGTATCTCCTGAGATGAGGCTGAGTCTTTGGGTCTCTCACCACAGTTAGGTCAGTGGTCTTTCTGTCTTCTACCGTCTCCTCTCCGGCCTCGCCACCCCTGCTCTGTCCGAGATATGTCTCCTCCCCCCCCCCCCATATTTCCAAAGGGCACTCAAGGTCCACCAGCAACCCCTTTCTGGTAAAACGACCAAAATCAAGAATCACTGCTCACCTTCACTCTTTCATTCCACTTTTTCCTACCTTTGGAACAAAATCCCACACTCTCTTCAATCCCACTCTTCCCTCCAGGTCTTCAAAACAGCTGTTCACCACCATCTCTTGACTTCCTCCCATCCAAAACCACGATCTTTTCTACCCAAGATAATCCACCCCAAACCCACCACCTTCAAATTCCCTGCCTTCCTTCCTGAAATTCCCTGTAAAGTAAGGACCTGTAAGTCCCTATAATGTCCATATTGTTTACCCCGTGTACCCCGCCCCATCCCTCTCCTGCCCCTCTTGTCTCCTGCTCCCCTTGTTGTACATTCTGTGTCTTAGCTCTTATCCAAGCATCGACATTGTATATAAACAAATATATTCTGAGCACAAATGGCAATACGTGTGGTACAGTTGCTGATTACAGCCTGCAGCATCTCCATTCCAGTGGCCTATAAGGTCACCAGATCTGTCCCTTTTATTTAGATTTTTTTTCGACGACAGTACCTTAAATAAAAAGTGTTTCAGGAGAAGCCAAGAACAATTAGTGATCCGAAGGATTTTGTGATTACAGCATCACCAATAATGGGCGTGAGATGCTGAAGGCTGTAATTAGCAACTGAGCAGTGCGTATTCGCATGTGTACTCAGAATGATGGAAGACATTTTGAAAATCTACATTGATGGAAATAAACATGAAATATCCCTCCATTATTTGGTTTTTGTTTCACACTTATATCAGATTTCATTTCATTTTTGTTGAATTTTGTAATCGGGTGTATTTTTTGGCCCACGCGACACCTGTATGACTGTGCATATTGGTCTTTCATACAAGGTGCATTTGTATAATTTTGACCAGCCTGTGATGGCTTGACAGGGCAATGTGTTTTGGTCCTGAGACAAAGGCCATGTGTTCTGTTTTGTCATACTGTTTTGCATTTTTTTTAAACTTTTTGTATGAATAGGTTCTCAATAAAGAATCATGTGTCCAAAACTGATGCTGAAGCTGCTTAACTTGAACACTTTCCTTTTCACACAGAACTGAGATATTTTCAAGGTCTGTACAGCATTGAATATGATAATGATGGAAAATGCAAACAAGGGTGCAAGTAAGGAATGTCTTCGGCATTAACTCCGTCAAGACCATCTTCACGAGCAAAGCATCCCACTCTGGTATCTGCGGCACATAAGGGCACCTTCATACCTGGCTGTTTGATTTTTCTCCACTCGAGCAGTCAATGCGTTATCAATGGAACCCTGTCCTCTTCCATTGGAGATCGGGAGGCCCCAAGGCAGTGTTAGGCACAATGCTGTTCCTTATACACGTAAACAACATATATGATGCTCTGGAATACCATGTATTCCTTTTTTAAGATGCTCTCCATTATGCTGTCCTGTACCCTCAATCCCACTGACATGTAGACAGCAGCTGTGTCACTCTCTGCTGATATGGAATTCATTAGATACTGATCTTACAAATGTAACATGTATTTCAGTCCCCACAAATGTCACATTCTCATCCTGTCACAATAGAAGGATCATCAAATGAACATACCTATCTATTTCAATAGTCAGCCACTGCAAGAGGTTCAGTCTCTTGAGCTTCTAGCCCTCATCATCAGCTCAAGCTATCCTGGGCTGACCACATATCAAAGCTGACTTCCAAAGAAAGACAGAGCACCTGTCATTCCAAGTTATTCCTTGAAAAATCTGAATTACTCAGCCTACAAAGACCTTTCACCATAGCTCAATAGAGTATCTGTTTCCCCAGTGGGCTGGACCTCCTGTATCGCATGTTTCTCCGACATTCTGTATGATCAACATTATTGGCCTCTCCCATGATGAGACCGAAGCACAAAGGCCTGTTGGTCTCCCATCACAGGTAGTTTTGTCGCCTCGCTGTTATTTACGACCTCTCCTCCAGTCTTGCTCCCTCTGCTCTGTCAGTCATCCGACCCTTTGTAACGCCTGCAGGACGCAAGTGATATTCCAGTCACCCCTTCCTTGTTAATCTCCTGGAATCTATGAGTACTCGCACCTCCATTATTTTATTTTTCTTCTGTACCATTTGTCGAATTGCCTTGCTGACCTTGTTAATTGCACACTCTTCTCTCTCCAGGGAATCAATTTGGTTTTATACCACCATCTCATGTCATCCTACATCCATACCTGTGATTGTTTTCTGCAGACCTCTGTACATCTCCCACAACCCAACCCTCTTACTTGCATGTTAATGTGTTCCCTCTGCACTTCTCTTTCCCTTGTTGGGTGGTCGCTAGACTACCGTTTTTCTCAGGTTTTCCGTCTGTCTGTCTGTTTGTTTGTATGTAATGGACAGCTCTGGAGGCGAGAGGAGTCAACTGATTTTGATGAAACTTGACTGGTAGGTTCATACCAGGATCTAGTTGAATGCTTTTGAGCACCGTTGCTATGGACGCCAACGCAACGGGACTTTGAAATTTTTGAAAAAATCCGAAAAAAAAATTCGAAAATCAAAAATTGGCTTCCGCGCTTTTATGCGCACTATAATCAACCTCTTTGTCAAAAACTGTATGACGAGTATGCAATTATATTACTATATACTTTGTAGCCTGGTGTTGGCTCAGTGGTTAGGGTGGTGGCTTGGAATCCGAGGGTCCTGAGTTCAAGCCTCTTTGCTCGCTGAATTAATTCAGCAGGGGGTTGACTCAGCCTGCCATCCTTCCGAGGTCAGCAAAATGAGTACCAGCTTTCTGGGATGACAGAGTCATTCAAGTATCCTGCGTCAGAGTGGTGACCTGTCCAGGATTGTGCCCAATAGCCAAGGAGACTGCTTTGGCAGCACCAACGCTCTGTACAGAGTATGGTCCCAATGGACTAGACTATATGCTTTCACCCCAATGTTTGCATTGGGATTCCCTAACGTAGGGTTAGGGAATCGAACACAAATGATGAATGGACAGTTGCTCATCATGTTCCTATATGGAACAACTAACGGCAAAAATGCCATCTGATGTGTTCTCTTATCTGCTTATTTCAAATTCGCCTTAGTCTCGCGGCCACCCATGTCACCTACCGGCTTGTTTGTTATATTCACCTGTTACTGCACTGTCAGTACATTGCCTTTTTGCCCTATATCACCAATCTTTCAATGACAGATTTTGTGCACAAAAAAAAAAAAGTGATGATATGAAAGATTAACTGGGTCTCTCACTTTGTTGTGGGCCTGTGTTGTTCTGTCCCACTGTGGAGGTCATAGACACATTGCTAGCATGAAGACCACTGTGTGGCTAAAGTATAAGCCTTTGTCTTTTGTGACAAATTTCTCTGAGTTGGGTGTGCCATTGCAATTTCCGCACTGTGGGTTTCAAGACCTTTGTAGAGAGAGAGAGAGAGAGAGAGAGAGAGAGAGAGAGAGAGAGAGAGAGAGAGAGAGAGAGAGAGAGAGAGAGAGAGAGAGAGAGAGAGAGAGAGAGAGAGAGAGAGAGAGAGAGAGAGAGAGAGAGAGAGAGAGAGAGAGAGAGAGAGAGAGAGAGAGAGAGAGAGAGAGAGAGAGAGAGAGAGAGAGAGAGAGAGAGAGAGAGAGAGAGAGAGAGAGAGAGAGAGAGAGAGAGAGAGAGAGAGAGAGAGAGAGAGAGAGAGAGAGAGAGAGAGAGAGAGAGAGAGAGAGAGAGAGAGAGAGAGAGAGAGAGAGAGAGAGAGAGAGAGAGAGAGAGAGAGAGAGAGAGAGAGAGAGAGAGAGAGAGAGAGAGAGAGAGAGAGAGAGAGAGAGAGAGAGAGAGAGAGAGAGAGAGAGAGAGAGAGAGAGAGAGAGAGAGAGAGAGAGAGAGAGAGAGAGAGAGAGAGAGAGAGAGAGAGAGAGAGAGAGAGAGAGAGAGAGAGAGAGAGAGAGAGAGAGAGAGAGAGAGAGAGAGAGAGAGAGAGAGAGAGAGAGAGAGAGAGAGAGAGAGAGAGAGAGAGAGAGAGAGAGAGAGAGAGAGAGAGAGAGAGAGAGAGAGAGAGAGAGAGAGAGAGAGAGAGAGAGAGAGAGAGAGAGAGAGAGAGAGAGAGAGAGAGAGAGAGAGAGAGAAAAATTAGCTGCAAACAAGAGGCCCTTGGATGGGATTCAATCACGCCTCAGTCTCTGGATGCTTTACTGTCTATGGAACTAGAGCAGATAGCACAGCAGCCTCACACTCTGATGCCACAGTCAACAGCCCCCAGGGACGAAAAGCTTTCCGAATTCTATCGGCAATTATTCTTATGCAAACGGCATAGTGTGAAGCACTTTGAACACACAAACAAAATATCTCCAAAATGCACATATAAAACTGGATAATAAAAAAATGCATAAAAATGCATAAAAGGCAAATAATAAATATATAATGGAAGGCATTGTCCCTGATGCAAAAGTGTTTAAGAAAACCACACCTGTTCAGTACATGGATGCTTTTCATATCGGGATCACAGCAGGCATGATAATTGCCTGTGGAAATGCCCCATCACAGGCTGTTCCTTTTATTTGTCCTCCGTGCACATTTGTCCCACTCACATCCCCTTCAAAGTCAAATTCTTTGCTTCTCCCTTTGCTGGTGGAGGATGATGTGGTTTCAGTACCCTCATTGGCTTACCAGATATCTTTGTGCAAGTTTAAGTCTCACCATTTTGTCTTGCCGATAAAGCTATTAAGGTAGAAGCAGCTTTGTAGCCTTCTAATACCATATGTGAATAGCTTTCTGCAGTGAATTACCAGCCAGGATCAGTTTTACTAAATGTGTTTGTGACCATTTTTCCTCTACAAGAGCGAGGCTCATGAAAGAGTAGAGTTACATTGACAGTGAGTTGGCTTTGCCCCAATTTGTCTGTGACCGATGATAATATTTTGAGTTTTTAGTTTTAGTGCTATACTTAACTGCCTGGCAAATGCTGGTCTGTCTGAGTTTGCTCTTGTGAATCCTTAGTGACACACATCTCGCAAGCAGATCCTAGTGGATACAATTGTATGAAACAAGAATGGTGTTTATCTGTGGTATCTTAGCAATGGGACATACGACACCATCATACCCTTTGGCTTAATAGAATAAACCAAGAATAACTCGACTTTTAGCTGAAATCTAACAACTGAGTTCATGCAGATATGGGTGGATGATCAACCAATCAGCGACAGCACTTGTCCATAAAGAGCTAACCGCTCGACCCAATGTGATCAGCATGTGCATATGACATGTATCTGGAGGTCGCTTAACAAAGCACATTTCAGAAAACCGAAAAATGTAGCACCGGTCGGAGCTGATAGCACTGCATACAAAATGATAAACAAATCTACAAACTTGCTTTTCAATAGGAAGCAAAACAGTATGTTGCAATCCAAATCTGCTTTGTGTGCACAACGATACAATCCTTGGCTTTCATATGTCAAATCACATCCCCTATCATATCACATCTCATCTCAACAGATCTAAAGCTCCACAAAAGCAAAACAAATTGACTTCCCTTGAAATGCTTACACCTCGCTATGGTAACTCAGGTTCTCAATTTTTCATCAAGATATCTGGGACCTTCCTGGGTCGTTCAAACACTTGCTTCTGGTTGCCGAAGTCTGTAAATTAACTTGCTTTTGATTTTCCACAGCTGATTTAGCTTCTTGCTGGATATAACTTGATATTCATAATGCATTGCAAAAAAAAACCTCAGAAAATTCTCAAAAGTCTTGTCATAATTTTGGATTCCAATAAACAATTTACCAAACCCAGAGCACGGGGATATGCATGATAAAGTTTTACAGTTAAAATAATTGAAATGATTTGTCAACATTATGTCATTAAGGAAATAATGTTGTTTCCTGGGTCGTTATAAAGTAGTTTCCTGCGTCGTGTTTCCTGGGTCAATATAAAAGAGAAATAGCTAAGGAGACTGCTCATAAGAGCATACACATACGTCTTTGAGCTGTCTATCCTGAGTTTGAATCGTGACCCAGGTATCACCTGTTACCTTGGTGTTTTGCATGCAGGGCGAGGCATCAGTGTGTGTACCATCCATCGGAAGGACCCATCTGCCAGCAGTGGTTGTTGGTGTATATTCAATATCCCACCGTGTCTTTCGCAAAGAGTAGGTGAGTTATTGCCGAAGCCATGAGACAAATTGTAAATTCCAAATACATAATAAGATGGAATAGCTTGAAGCTACAAGAAGTATGCTGCAAAATAGTTGCAGTAATCGAGACATGGTTTAACGAGGAGAGAGTTTGGAGGTCATGACTGTAAGGTTACAAGATGTATAGGTTGGATTGGAAAGATAAAATAGGAGGAAGTGTAGCAATCTAGGTAAAATACAGTAATGCATTGAGAGAAAGGGATGACATAAAGGGGGAATAAGTGTGGAGGATTTTGTATGGACAGAATTTAGGGATGTTAAGAACAAAAAGGGACTTGTTGGATGCTTTTAAAGGGCTCCTGGTGTGACGGAAAAGTAGGATCAAGGCGTTCATCTTCTATACTAATAAAACGCAGTGTGCGTGCGTGCGTGCGTGTTCCTCCTCCATAACTCCAAAACTATAAAACCTAGCAGCCTGAAACTTTGCAAGCATCCTAGGAAAACTCTAAGGAAGTGCAAGAGTGAAAGTTGGGTGTTCAGGTAATGAAAACACCCGTTTTCAAAATAACTAATGGCCTTATTTAATTATATCCTTTATCAGGCGCATCCGTGAACACCATCAGACACTTCGCTCACAATTGATGGGGCCAATTCAAACATGCCTTGATTTGGAAACACGATCTCCCTCTCACGTACTAATTAAGGTGAGAATCGGATGTGGTGAATCGAAATGAAAGCTTTTTTTCCTCTCTTTTTTATTTTAGTCAGAACTGCTGCTCAGATCAATTCAGTTATTATGAAGTAATGAATCGCCTTATTGATAATGCGGCGACAGCCCACTGAGCTATGGAGTCTTTGGGATAATCTCATGAGTCTCTCACATTATCACTGCAAGTGTTAAAATGCTTGATGTCTTACGTGCCTGCGAGGCAGACCCCAAATGGGCATGTATGCACATGTTTATGCAAATATGTCTTTGAGATAAATCTCATTTATGTAATTTAATAAACAGGAATAAATTCCTCTGTGGAGCTGGTGTGAAAAAATGTTCAATCTGACCCCGAAACCTAACCCCCTTTTCCCCCTTTTATAACAACGTATATGCCTGGTGTTGGCTCAATGGTGAGGGTGGTGGGCTTGGGATCCAAGGATTTTGAGTTCAAATCCCCCTTAGCTGTTGAATTAATACCAGGTGGGGTTGACTCTGCCTATTATCCTTTTGAGGTCGGAAAAATGAGTGCCAGCTTGCTGGTATACTGTGTTGGAGTGGTGACCTGTCCAGGATTGTGCCCAATAGCCAAGGAGACTGCTTCAGCAGTACCAACACTCTCCACAGAGTCTGGTCCCAATGGAAGGATGGATGGATGGATGGATGGATGATGGATGGAACAAGGTTGCTGTATTTGTGAATTCTGCAATGATGAGGTTTTCCAGGAACATATAGCCCCACAAATATGGAGGGCTCTGTGTACTTTCATAGATTATTAGATCAAGCAAAGGAGGTAATACATACAGGGGATAAGCACAGTGCCAAGAAACTTAGGGTAAAGTTAATTCAAGTTTTGGTTGCAATTGCATTGGGTTAACTTATAAATCAAGAGATAATGTTAACAGTGTACAATAACCTATTAAAGCGTTACATCAAATATTGAGGTAGGACGTAGCTGCCATGGAGAGTGGTCAGTGTGGCGCAACGAAATTGATTTCCAGGCTAGCTCATATCTCAGTAAAGAGGAGCAGCTGAAAGACTTAAAGGACTTTATACATGACAAAGGAGGTGTTTACGAGGATGCCTGTTTGAGCTGGTTTAACATATTGGAGGGTATTGGACAAAATGAATGCATAACAAGTGGAGATACATTCAAAGTACACCGCACCTATGCCAAATAAATAAATAACATATCCTCCAGCATGCGACATTGCCGAGGTGCCTTTGGTACATATGGGGGCTAAGTGATGGTGATGCCGCTGTGCAGCACACGGAGATGTAATTGAGAGTGAGCGGTGCACATAATTGATTGGTTAATTAAGTAATTAAAATAAATAAATAATAATCGTAAAATAATTCATTTCTGAATCAATTAGCTAATGCAGAGATGCCAACTTTTGGAAATCAGAATTAGGGAGGATTTGCAACCGACACCAAATAATGTGCGCGAAGCGCACATCTCGAGCGCGGAGCGCTCGACCCTTGCAGCAGGATCCAGGGCCCGCCTTAGGGCCCTGGAAGCTCTGGGGTTCTAGACGCTCTCTAGTGCCCTCTGAGCCCTATTTTGGAGCATTTAACATGTTAAGAATTCCCACTTTTTGAACAAAAAAAGGGGAAAATTGTGCACTTTTTAATGTTACATGTATGTTAATATTAGTAAGTTAGGGGACAATCAAAGATTAACAAAAAGCACAAAAGAAGCAATATTTTTCTTACCTTACTGGCTGGTACTACTGCTGCTTGCTTTTTCCATGGCAGCTTTGCTGAGTGACAGCTGTCTGGCTCTTTTAGCCCTTCTGATTATGTCTTTGCTGTATTCTCTCTGGTAGCAAGGGGTGCTATGAGCTAGTTTTTCAATTAAGAGAGCTTCCAGGGTTTTGACACTCAAACTGGGACGAAATTCAGTATGATTCTTCCGTACAAGACTGAGTGCCCGCTCACATGATGCGTTCGAATGAGGAATGACCAAGATTCCCTTCATCACTTTGCTCAAATTAGGATACTTCTTGGCACCAGTGCAGGGATCTGTGAGCTGTGAAATCCAATGCCACTGCTCATCCACTCTCACTGTCTCAGTAGCAATTGTAGCTATGGAGGCATCTGCCTGGTAGTGAGCGAATTCACTCTCAAGACTGTCTATGTCACTATCACCGCCACTGAACAGACAGGGGAATTTCTTGATGAAAAACTCCACACAGTCAAACCCCACTTCTTGGTGTAGCTTAACATCCAGCACCTGAGCATGCTTGGCTAATTCATCATCTAGCGGCCAGGTTTTGAAGATGTAATTGCAGGCTTTCACATAATATGAGCGAACTGCACTGAAGAAACCTTGGATGTCTGACTCACTCAGAGTGAAGGTGGATTTCTTGAGACTCCTTTGTTCCCTTATATACAGTTTGGCATCGTTCCCAATCATGAGGTCCTCATCATTCTTCTGATGATTTCTGTCAGAGAAGGGTACATTTACCAGAGCAACCGATGACACCGATGGTTTCAAAAACCGTACGAAGATATCTTTCAGAAGACCATTCAATTCTCCGTGCAGGAGATGAATACAGGGTTCGTCTCTTTGGAGCAGAAGATTCCCCTTCTCAAAAATCTTGTTAGCATATCGAAGGAAGAAACAATAGTTTTGTTTGTGGAGACAAGAACATCCTGTTGACACGTTTTTCTCTAGATTCCTGCACAGTGTTTGAGGAAGATGCGCTTTTAGTTGTAGAACTCGTAGTACACTTCGCCGCAGGGCGATCACACTTGCGTTTACTGCCAGCAGAAGAGGTCAGACTCGTAGTACCAGATCCAATTTTTACGTTTGAGGAGAGAGCTTGAGGTAGGTGCAGCCAAGGAAGAAGACCTCTGATTCGAAGGTTTTGCTGAGCTTCTATCAAGTGATTTGGCAAAAGCAGAACTTAACTTGGGTCCTTCTTTGCCTGTAGATGGGACTATCACAGTCTTTCTCGACTCTGAAGGGATCTGCTTTGTAGATGAACGTGATGAAGGGCCGGTGATGCTCCCTGCTCTCAGCATTGGTTTTGGTGCTGTCCCTGCTGTCTTCTTCGCAGCAGATACTGCAGTGGTAGTGGTGAATGCTGCTCCACTAGTGCTTGATCCTGCAGTGCCAGTACTGGCAGTAGATACAGTGCCGTCCTTCTTGCTCGTTGTTAGAGTCTTGGCTACAGTTGGTTGCATTTTTCTTCGTACTTCTTCTTTGAAGAAGAGGCGAAGTGGCTCCCACTGTTCAATCAGCCTGTCTCGGCACTGACCAAGGGACAGCCACCTTGTTGCGACATGCTTCAGAATCTTGTGTGTCGGGGCATCACAGAGTTCTTGCAGTGCTTTCACTCCTTTGACGCGTTTACTACTTTTGTCCAAGTAGTAGTAAATATCGATGAGAAAGTCATCTAATTCAATGGGTAAGGCCTGAGCCGCCTTCTTGGCCGTATTGTGCATCATATGGCAAGGGCATCCCATGATGTAGCACTCTGGATTTTGTTTGTGGATATAAGCAGCGACTCCTTTGTGCTTGCCCACCATGACAGAGGCATTATCAGCACAAAAGGAAACACAATTTCCCCACGGAATTTTCCTGTCACTGAACTCATGATCAAGCAGTTTGAAAATGTTTTCTCCAGTGGAATCTTGTTTGCACGCAGGCAAACTTAGCAAACCTTGCTTCACAATCCCAGCACTGTTGTCATAGTACGAAATCAGGACAGGATATAGCTGGGCCTCACCACTGTCATTGCTACCGTCTGTAGCTAGGCTAAATGGAGCTAGTCTAGGAATATCGGCAATAGATGAAGCAGTAACATTTGACAACTCACCAATTATTGCTGAAGTTTTTGTTCTTGCACATCCATACTTTGAAGCAACTTTTGAATCTGGAAACATCTTTTGAAATAGAGGTCCAGCATGATCTGAGACTGATATGGGCAAGTTATGTTCCACAATAAATCCACTAAAGAGAAGTTCCGCTCGGGTAACATCCTCTTCCTCGCTTGTCCCTTGTTTGGTGAAATAATTCAGAAGTGTACCGGTACTCGTGCTCGAAGATCTCTCCTTTGCAATGTCTGTGTGCCGTTTGCTTCCAACGTGCTTCCGAATATCATCGCGACCTCCGTGCTCAACTGAAATATCAACGCTGCATACTGTACAATACGCATGATGAATTCCTCTTTCAGACTTTCGAATACACGGGTATTGGAGACTGTATTCGGTCTTGTACTTCTGAGACCATTTCTTGGTCTTCGTAAGCTTCTTTTCTGCCATTTCGTAATCAACATCGAGGGCTTGAAGCATCGGTAACTTCGAAGTCGATGTTCCACAGCTGCAGCGCGACTCGTAGAACTCTAGCGGCTGTTAAACACCGCACGGTGGTCGCGACCGCCAGGCTGGTACGGGGCCCAGCTGCATGCAGTGAGCGTATCGCATGCATATACACTGTGCATACATACCGCATGCACTGTATTGCACACATACCGCATGCACTAAATCTCAGTGCATGATCGCATAAGCGAGATCCAGACCCAATGTTTCGCTGCTCCTCATTTGAATTTGCAATTTTTTACGTACAATTTGGTAGCAGCGAACGTTATGGAGTTACCACATGCTATACGTAGCAGACGATGCTTTTCATTCAATTCTCATACTAGTCAATTCTGATTAGTGAACAGTGCAAAAATAATCAAAATTTCGGGAGGATAAGGATAGTGATCGTAAGGGCGGGAGTTTGGGTGAATTTTCGGAAGCCTCCCGATGAAATCGGGAGGGTTGGCATCTGTGCTAATGGCATACCGAAACCACCACCGTTTCATCCGAATTTAACTTTTTGAAAAATAAGCAATTAATCGAAAAATCGAATAATTAACTGATGAATTGATTAATCAATAAATCAAAAATACCCCTCATCGCCAAATCATTTGGTCACCGTCGTATCCAAATATCAGCTTCCCAGCTCAAAAGGTGCCTGAAATATTGCCCCAGATGAGAGAGAAAATAAATATAGCATTAGTAAAGATAATAATTAAGTAATTAATCAATTAATTGATTAATCAAAAAATAGCTTTTGCCAAAGCACTTGTTCATGATTGTGCCCAAATGTCAGCTTTCTAGCGCAAATGAAGATATCGCCTGAACAAACAAACAAGAAAACAAGCAGTCATAGACTGGTACTTACGAAATCGTCAACTTGACCTCTGACCTTGTCTAATAAAAGCTGTCTCTCGAGAAGGTAGCGACGCAAACCACAAGTTTCTACGATGATTCTCTACCAAACCTCTCATAAAACATCCGATTTTTACCAGAATTTCGACAACCGAGTGTTAAGCATACTTAACCATAACCAAAAGTGAAGACAGGATTGAAATTGACTTTAAAAAAATACCCCCTGAGCGGGAGTGCCGGTCATCTCTGCCAGAGGTCGAAAGTAAGTAACTCTGTGCCAGACTGGAATTGGGGCAGTTCATAAAGTACGTACGCTCTACTTCCGGGTTTCAAAACCACCCACCCCCCCCTCTGTATGTAGGATAGTGACCACCCACCCACCCCCCTCTGTATGCAGGCTAGTGACCACCCACCCACCCCCTTCTGTATGCAGGCTAGTGACCACCCACCCACCCCCTTCTGTATGCAGGCTAGTGACCACCCACCTCCCTCTGCATGCAGGCTAGTGACCACCCACCCCCCTCTGTATGCAGGCTAGTGACCACCCACCCCCCTCTGTATGCAGGCTAGTGACCACCCACCCACCCCCTTCTGTATGCAGGCTAGTGACCACCCACCCACCCCCTTCTGTATGCAGGCTAGTGACCACCCACCTCCCTCTGCATGCAGGCTAGTGACCACCCACCCCCCTCTGTATGCAGGCTAGTGACCACCCACCCGCCTCTGTATGCAGGCAAGTGACCATCCACCCCCCACCCCTCTGTATGTAGGCTAGTGACCACCCACCCACCCCTCTGTATGCAGGCAAGTGACCATCCACCCCCCACCCCCTCTGTATGTAGGCTAGTGACCACCCACCCACCCCCTCTGTATGCAGACAAGTGACCATCCACCCCCCACCCCTCTGTATGTAGGCTAGTGACCACCCACCCACCCCCTCTGTATGCAGGCAAGTGACCATCCACCCCCCACCCCCTCTGTATGTAGGCTAGTGACCACCCACCCACCCCCTCTGTATGCAGGCAAGTGACCATCCACCCGCCCCCATATGTCTCATATCACATCACAATACTTGAAGATTACAACGAACTGTAGATTTATCTCAAATGCATCAGTAATTATTAACTACGGTAATACAGTAATAAGGAACAATTATTGACGTCCACGGATTCAACATCACGTCGAAAATGTTCTTGTGAACGGGGATATTTTTCCCCCTCGCGATGACGACAGGCTCACCTTCATCTTCTGAAATGCTTTCATGTCGTCCGACACCACTTTCATCAAGTATGTATGCAGCCGTCATACCACCCACCCCTATACGCAGGCCGTACGCGGGCTTTAAATCACCCTCCCCTGTACACAGGCCGTACGCAGGCATTAAACCACCCACCCCTGTACACAGGCCGTACACAGGCTTTAAACCACCCACCCCTGTACACAGGCCGTACGCAGGCTTTAAACCACCCACCCACCCCTGTACGCAGGCCGTACGCAGGCTTTAAACCACCCACCCACCCCTGTATGCAGGCCGTACGCAGGCTTTAAACCACCCACCCCTGTACGCAGGCCGTACACAGGCTTTAAACCACCCACCCCTGTGCACAGGCCGTACGCAGGCTTTAAACCACCCACCCCTGTACACAGGCCGTACACAGGCTTTAAACCACCCACCCCTGTACACAGGCCGTACGCAGGCTTTAAACCACCCACCCCTGTACACAGGCCGTACGCAGGCTTTAAACCACCCACCCACCCCTGTACGCAGGCTTTAAACCACCCACCCACCCCTGTACGCAGGCCGTATGCAGGCTTTAAACCACCCACCCACCCCTGTACGCAGGCCGTACGCAGGCTTTAAACCACCCACCCCTGTACGCAGGCCGTACGCAGGCTTTAAACCACCCACCCCTGTGCACAGGCCGTACGCAGGCTTTAAACCACCCACCCCTCTACGCAGGCCGTACGCAGGCTTTAAACCACCCACCCCTGTACACAGGCCGTACGCAGGCTTTAAACCACCCACCCCTGTACACAGGCTTTAAACCACCCACCCCTGTGCACAGGCCGTACGCATGCTTTAAACCACCCACCCCTGTACACAGGCCGTACACAGGCTTTAAACCACCCACCCCTGTACGCAGGCCGTACGCAGGCTTTAAACCACCCACCCCTGTACGCAGGCCGTACGCAGGCTTTAAACCACCCACCCCTGTGCACAGGCCGTACGCAGGCTTTAAACCACCCACCCCTCTACGCAGGCCGTACGCAGGCTTTAAACCACCCACCCCTGTACACAGGCCGTACGCAGGCTTTAAACCACCCACCCCTGTACACAGGCTTTAAACCACCCACCCCTGTACACAGGCTTTAAACCACCCACCCTTGTACGCAGGCTTTAAACCACCCACCCCTGTACACAGGCCGTACGCAGGCTTTAAACCACCCACCCCTGTACACAGGCCGTACACAGGCTTTAAACCACCCACCCCTGTACACAGGCCGTACGCAGGCTTTAAACCACCCACCCCTGTACACAGGCCGTACGCAGGCTTTAAACCACCCACCCACCCCTGTACGCAGGCTTTAAACCACCCACCCACCCCTGTACGCAGGCCGTACGCAGGCTTTAAACCACCCACCCACCCCTGTACGCAGGCCGTACGCAGGCTTTAAACCACCCACCCCTGTACACAGGCCGTACGCAGGCTTTAAACCACCCACCCCTGTACACAGGCCGTACGCAGGCTTTAAACCACCCACCCCTGTACACAGGCCGTACGCAGGCTTTAAACCACCCACCCCTGTACACAGGCCGTACACAGGCTTTAAACCACCCACCCCTGTACACAGGCTTTAAACCACCCACCCCTGCACACAGGCCGTACGCAGGCTTTAAACCACCCACCCCTGTACACAGGCCGTACGCAGGCTTTAAACCACCCACCCCTCTACGCAGGCCGTACGCAGGCTTTAAACCACCCACCCCTGTACACAGGCCGTACGCAGGCTTTAAACCACCCACCCCTGTACACAGGCTTTAAACCACCCACCCCTGTACACAGGCTTTAAACCACCCACCCTTGTACGCAGGCTTTAAACCACCCACCCCTGTACACAGGCCGTACGCAGGCTTTAAACCACCCACCCCTGTACACAGGCCGTACACAGGCTTTAAACCACCCACCCCTGTACACAGGCTTTAAACCACCCACCCCTGCACACAGGCTTTAAACCACCCAACCCTGTACACAGGCTTTAAACCACCCACCCCTGTACGCAGGCCGTACGCAGGCTTTAAACCACCCACCCCTGTACACAGGCCGTACGCAGGCTTTAAACCACCCACCCCTGTACACAGGCCGTACGCAGGCTTTAAACCACCCACCCCTGTACACAGGCCGTACGCAGGCTTTAAACCACCCACCCCTCTACGCAGGCCGTACGCAGGCTTTAAACCACCCACCCACCCCTGTACGCAGGCCGTACGCAGGCTTTAAACCACCCACCCCTGTACACAGGCCGTACGCAGGCTTTAAACCACCCACCCCTGTACGCAGGCCGTACGCAGGCTTTAAACCACCCTCCCCTCTCTCAGGTCCTACGTGGGCTTTAAACCACCCACCCCCCTGATACATCGCGAATCGCTTTCAAAGACAGCAGTTCCTTATGAACCGATGTTTGTAAGCCATGACGATACATCCCTAGCGGTGTAATTTACCTTTTTCTTTTAATATCACAGCACGCCATTTATGAAAATAAAAGTACAAATTGACATTCAAAACAATGTTAATGTCATAAATGAAAGTAAGTGTGCATATAAACTTGTGTTCCATTGTTTTAGTTAAACCTGACAAAAACTTCAAATGTAATATTTGTCTAGGAGAGTTCCGGTTCTTCATTTAATACTTTTTTTGTATGTACGTACTTTATGAATGGCCCATACGGGGAATCAGAGCGAAATCTGAAGGGCTATAAAATCGGAACGAGAGCAAATTTCAAAAAAACGGCTCGTGTTGTTCTCGATAAGGCCAAGGGAATGAAAGTCCGAGAATATCGTCCACCGTCCGCATACTTCAAAAGCTGCCGCAATAATTTTCATTATTTGCAAAAAAAAATAAACCCTTGACTCGAGTTGATCATCATTCTTCATATAAATCACCAAAAACGGTGTTTTTTGTCAACCATAGTCTATCGACTCTATCCCCTTCTTGGCGCCAAGCCGAGAAATGCCGAATATGTACGAAGTTTGAAGTTCCGAAGTGATCGACCAATCACGGCGCACCTGTGACGTTCGTTACATCTCGGCTGTAAAATACTCAGGACTCCATGTTGGGCCAGACCGGAAGTGACGTTTATTCGCGATCACGGAGCACAACGAACCACAACCGGAAATCAACATACGTTACATTCGCTTTCCATCATGGCGGTGTCAATTTTCTTCTCGAATCGAGAAAAATAGGAGTCAAAAAGGTGAGAATTTAGTACAAGAATATGCTTTTTTTTAACGAAATAACATATCATATCTATTCATAAATGATCGATTACAACTGTTTGTTACTTGTGTTTGAATGGATGACCAAGATTACATGAGATATTTAACCTCCGCCATCGAAGATGGACGGAGGTTACTGTTTTCACCCCTGTCTGTTTGTTTGTTTGTGAACAGTATTACGGAAAAACTCCTGGACGGATTTCGACGAAACTTGGTGGGGGGATTAGGTATGGTCCAAGGATCATGCCATTAGATTGTGGACTTGGTCCAAAGTCCAATATGGCCGCTATGGCGGCCATTTTGAAAAATATTTGAATTTTTTTTTTTTGCATTTCCACATGTTTTAAGTGATTTCCAACCCAAAAAAAAAATTGTTCGAGAAAAAAAAAATTTCTTGCAATTTTTTTTTTTTTGCATTTCTACATGTTTTAAGTGATTTCCAACCCCCCCAAAATAATTTGTTCGAGAAAAAAAATTGGAAATTTTGTTAACTTTTTTTTTTCAAAAAAATTTCGATTTTTTTTTTTTTCTTTTTTGGCATTTCTCCATGCGCGTCGATCTCGTTTAGTTTATTCAATCGTGGTTCAGTAGAGTCTGATCCGTTTTGACCTACAATGAATAGGATATCAGCTTCACTTAAGTGACCCAGCAGTATTGGCGGTGTAGGGTTTGCACTCTACCGAGTGCTCCCCCTCTAGTTGAAGACGTTTTCTCCGATTTCTCGCCGAATGTGCATAGCATTTTACAGCATCATGATGAATGAACTGCTACTGGTCGGTCATGATCGAATGAACCACTGAGCTGGCGTTGTGTTTCTTCAATGTTCTTCTAGAATGCATGTCAACAGACCGTCCGTAGTCCTACATGCCATACCTTCCCCAATACCTGCACGATTTTGTCCTATAGTCCATTGTTTTGAGCAGTCACGTCTGTCTGAACATGTTGTGCGCATGCGCAGTCTTTCTGGCGGGATCGTACTAGGCAGCGACACACATGCTGAGAATTTTAGCCTCTGCATAGCAGGGTTCCCCTTGAACTTTGAATTGAATATTGAAAATCCAGTCCATCTAAAGAAAATGCAACTCCAAGAAATTCTTGCAGATGTGGAATACACATGTGGTCTCCTGTTTGGTATGTTCAGTGAACTATTGTTGAAACACTAGATTTGAGTGATGTAGAATCATGTATATCAGGTTCTTCTAAACTATGATTGTGCCATCTCAGCCAAGCATTCTTTGGTCAAGTGCTTGGGACTCCATATGTTCTTGTCTTCACTGATCCGTTTTCAATCTTCCTTTTCAGATGATATCACCCTGCCAAAGGGGTTGGAGGTATTTATCAAAGACCATGATTGTGGCGACCATATCGAGAAACTCTACTACGCATGTGGATTTGAGCCCATCTGCATATTCTGTGGTGTAGAAGTGGAAGGAGTTGACGATCTGGATGAATTTTACCCTCAGTGCAATGACTGCACTGAGGAGCCAGTCAGAAAGCGTTTATAAGAAGTATTGAACGTTCATGTCGAACCTGACATCTGTACAAGACTGGATCTCAATTTTTGAATGTTGTAAATGCAAGATAAAGTTCCATACGCATGTTTTATATTTCAGTATGTGTACTGTTGTATCTATAAATACTAAGAATTTACACTACTGAAATATAGAACTGTGAAAAGACCTTTCTTGCATAGAAATGGCAGATTTTTGTACTTTTTCTGAAATAATGAATAATGAAAAAAAAGCCACATGTATTTTTCATTTCATAAGGATGGTATTCTAGGACTTTCATTCCCTTGGCCTAATAGTCCATAGTATTTGAATCACTAATAACATTTGATCTCTCTTGATAAATGAGGGAGGAGATACGATTTGAAATCGACTATTTTCGCAACTTTGACAACCTCGTGACGTTGACCTCAACCTTGAAAGTTGTATCGTTGTGCATGTCTCATCAACCTCTATCCATTCCACTATTGGATATTTGTCTCCACTCGGTTTGATTGTGGACGTACGGACGGGCGGACAGACTTCAAGACTTATTATTAGGTCATCTCCACTGAGATGATTGAGATGACCTTACGAGCGCGTAATGCCGTGTGTTACAATCCCATTCATTAGCATAATCTTCAGTACATAATACCTCAGATATGACACCCGACATAAATCTCATAAAACATCTGATTTTTACCAGAATTTCGACAACCGAGAATTAAGCATACTTAAGCTAGGGAACCAAAGCGTCCTTAGCAACCATCACAATTTCCAAAGCACTAGGACTAGGTCATAAGATGTACCTACCACTCGAGTTTGGTCAAAATCCGCCCACGTTTACTACCAATTATGCTGATGACAAACGAACAAACATCCAAACAAACAGACAGAATTACTGGCAATAAGGGTCACCTATTTCGGTGACCCACTAATGCACAAGACCAAACATGTACTTTTAAAATCTTCAATTTTCGCAAGTAACAAGAAAGACGTCATGTATAACACGATACTTGCAAAATTCACAAAATAAATTTGACCTTAAAAATAATTGGTTGTTGAATTGAATGAACAAATGTACAACTCTTTCAAATTTCAAGTCCAATCAGATAGTAAATGGCAATTTTAGAAATTGGGCCTATGTTGTCCTTTTGGCTTATGTTGAACTCAAAAATACTTGTTCATTGAATTCAGTGACCTGATATGCAAATTTTCTTCAAATTTCAAGTCGATTGGGATGAAAATTGAGGATTTTAGAAATACCACTTTAGATGTTGACCTTTTGGTCGATGTTAACTTCAAAAATAAATAATTGGTGGTTCATTTCAGTGACCTAATATGCAAATCCTGTTCAAATTTCCAGTCAATCGGGTGAAAATTGAGGATTTTAGAAATTCGACAAAGTTGGTGACCTTTGGCCTATGTTGACATTGTGACGTGTATATATATATATATATATATATATATATATATATATTGTTGTGGTTGACGAAATTCGCAAACCACCATTCAGGTCCCGTAGGTGAGATATCTCTGTAAGTATATGTGGAGTTAGCCCAAACCCGTTGTTTAGAGGGAATAAATGTCATTCATTCGGGCTGCGACCCTTTTAGATAGCCGTTTTTCTTTTACTATCTTTATTTTGGACCAACCGCCATTACTACCACCACAACCACCACCAACCGCATCTCGACAACCACAGCCACCTTCTCCAGAACCGCCTTCACAACATCCACCCTCTCCACAACCGCTTTCACACACCAACCACCAACCACAACGCCGCTTCACAACAACAACAACGCCAACAGCCACGACCTTTACCGTCACATCTCGCTCTCGCAACCATCGCATCACCGCCATTCCTGCGCCGCTTATGGGCACCGATCCTGGACTCGTACAGGGCGCGCACCGAGCAGCGGGTGCAAAAACACCAGCCTTTCCGAGAAATCGGATTAAGAATGATTCACGCCCACTTCTGTTCCGTCCTATCAGCGAGCGTGGGGCGATTTGGCCCCGCCTCCAGGCGCGTCGGAGTATAATCGCTATATGCAGATTCGCGGATCAAGAATGATTCACGCCCACTTTTCCTCCGTCCAATGGGGGAGCGTGGCTCCGCCCCCGAGCCATTCCTGATCCAAAAATCTGCATATGATTTCTCCTGTCGGACTATAAAGCGCGGAGCGAATCGAGGCAGTTGGAGGGAGTTGAGAAGAGGAGGCAGTTGGAAGGAGTTGAGAAGAGGAAAGAGTTGGAGAGTTGTGGCGGCGGCGAAAGCAGTCGAGAGAGTGTCTGTCGGGGTCCGGAGAGGCTGGAGAAGCCAAGAATCTTTGTGGAGGTCTGCGCTCGTGTCAGAGTCGGGGAGCTGCGGAGAGGGGAGGCCGGTAACTCGGTCGCGGTGGAGTCGCTCGTCGCGGGACCCAAGCCAGCCAGATATCCTCATTCCCCCGAGCATCAACAACCCCCTCCTGTTTCCCCCCGCGCTGAGATAGTGTGAGAAGGGGGCCCCGTTCCCACCCCATTCCAGGCAGTGCCAGCGAGGCCCGCGGAGTCGGGGCGCCGCCGCCATTTTGCGGCTCATCACCAGACGGGTAGGCTCGACGCGGTCTCGGCCCCAGGCCCGTCTGCCCCCTTATCGTTGAGGGTGGCCCCTTTTTCTTTTGCTTTGGAGTATATGTGTTGTCGACGCCGTCTGTGAAGTAAAACTGTGTAAGTGTTGCCGTGTGCTCGCGTAGTCGGTAGTAGATCTGCATTGTGTCTCTTTTGTTGCATTTGCTTTTTGTGCAGAATTGTCGTGTTACTTTTACATTTGCTTTTTGTGCAGAATTGTCGTGTTACTTTTACATTTGCTTTTGGTGCATAATTGTTGTGATTGTATATGTGTGCTTTCCGTTTGCCGCGGAATAAATGTGCTTTATGTTGAACTGTTTTTCCCGTTTCGCTTCGTCTTTTATTTTATTGAATCTCCATCT
This sequence comes from Eptatretus burgeri, assembly GCF_056783735.1. Lineage (NCBI taxonomy): Eukaryota > Metazoa > Chordata > Myxini > Myxiniformes > Myxinidae > Eptatretus > Eptatretus burgeri. The sequence goes on from NC_140965.1 coordinate 90,552,586, forward strand.
TACTTCACGTAAAGGGTTGGTCGTGGGCTAAATACGCCCAATAATTAATCGAACCGTCGAGGTTGACGATAACACCGCTCGGTTATCCCGATAGTACGGAACGGGTCGCTTAAAGTGGCCCGTGTCCGAAGTCGACCTGCGGCGAGGTGCGATCGCCCGGTCTACCCTCCGTGTGGGTACTTAGGTAGGTCGAATTTGGCGAGCAACCCTATCCCACGCGGGGGGCCGATTGACACGATCGTGGTGAGGCCGAAAGGCCCACCCGTGACTAGTTCCCAGCGTTAGTCTGAGAGGGTCACGACGGGATTGTCCGTCCGGTGGGCGACGTGCCGCGATTCGAGTTACGTGGCCCCCCGCACGCCGGCGGGCGCAAATCCGCAACAATATACATTATATATGTATATATGTATATGTATGTATATGTATGTATATGTATGTATATATATATATATATATATATATATATATATATATATATATATATATATATATATATATATATATAGTCAAAAAACATTGACAGTTTCACTTTTGTCCTTCGGAATCCTCTGGTAAAGTTTGATGAAGATAGCTGAAAGCATTTGCGAGTTATTGCACTCGCAGACAAACATCCAAACAAACGAGACAGACCGACATATGATGAAAATTTTCAATTTTCGTCCTAACAAGAAAACAAACAAATGCAGTGAAAACTGAGTACGCCCTTCTGGCGCACGTCATCGCTAAGGTGCCTTTGGCACCCGGAGATGTTGTCTTGAAGCACTTGGTTATGGAATAAGGAGGGATAGTTTACAATAGCTTCACAACAGAATACGAGGTCCGTCTAAAAAGTAACGGGACTGACTTCACAGAAATTTTATTCCAAACAATATATTGAAATCACAGCTTGTCCCCTTCAAAATAGTTTCCCCCAGTCTCACACACTTGTCCATCCTCTTCTTCCACACTTCGATGCACCCCCAGAAGGCTTCTTCTCGAATCCTCTGGAGCTCCGTCGTCATGGCCCTTTTGATGGCCTCCACATCAGGAAGTCGGGTCCCCTTGATCACCCCCTTGAGCTTGGGGAATAGTAAAAAAAAATCACAAGGGGCCAAGTCTGGTGAATACGTGGTTTGCTCCAGAGTTGGCACGTTCCTCTCCGCCAAAAACTGTCGAATGCTCAGGGCACTGTGAGCAGGGGTGTTGTCATGGTGGAGCACCCAGGCGTTGTTCTCCCACAGATCCCTCCTCTTGTCCCGGACTGATCTCATGAGGCGCCGGAGGATCTCCTTGTACACGTATTGATTCACTGTTTGACCCTGTGTTGAAAACTCGAAGTGGACGATGCCCTTGATGTCAAAAAACACGATGAGCATCACCTTGACCTTCGACTTCGACATCCTTGCTTTCTTTGGACTTGGTGATGCCAGACTTTTCCACTGACGACTCTGCCGTTTGGTCTCGGGATTGTATTTGAATATCCACCATTCATCGCCAGTAATGACTCTCACGAGCAGGTCTGAATCGTCCTCGAGGCATTCGATAATGTCTTGACAGACATTGACTCTGCTGTTTCTGGTCCTCGGATAACAGCTTGATTACCATCTTTGCGCACACCTTGTGCATTTCGAGATTTTCAGTAATGATGCCCCAGACAGTGTCCTTGTTGATGGAAAGTTCCTCAGTAATCATCCGCAATGTGTGTCGACGATCTGCACGCACCAATGGCTTCACACGCTCTGTTGTCCGCTGTTCTGCTCGTTGAAGGTCTTCCAGACCGCAGATCGTCTTCAACCTCCTCCCATCCCTCTTTGAACCTCATGCCATTCAAATGCACGTGTACGTGACATCGTTTCTTCCCCGTAGACTTGCTGCAGCATTGCGAAAGATTCGGAAGGTGTTTTGCCAAGCTTGGCAAGAAACTTCAGATTGGCTCTCTGCTCATGACTCGTAGCATGACGACGACTTACTGGACAACGTGTAAAGCATGACTTGTAAAAAATCACACAATGAGCGCAGTCAATCATCACCAATCATATGCATTGCTGGAATGTTGCGAAAGACTGTGACGCAACCCGTTCATTCAAGTTGTGTAAGTGGAGCACACAGCAGGCTCAGTCCCGTTACTTTTTCGATAGACCTCGTGGAATAGACAATTCCAGGATCAAGGCCCACAGCCTTAAAATAAACAAGTTGAGTGTTAGGATGACAGTAAGGTAGAGGTCTTTCACTCAGAGAATGGACAATGCATGGAATGGTCACTCTGTAAAGATAATGGCAATTGAAACAGTAGAATGGGTTAAATAGAAATTAGATTTGTGCCTACAAGTATTGTGGATAGAGGGATACATGGATATTGCCAGGACTAATGGGAAACTCGAGTATGGATGGGTGATTGGGCACACAAGTAGTAATGATGATGAAGCTGTAAGCATGTCATGTCAAAAAATGAATTTGCTGTCCATGTTTATTAATCCCTCCCCCTAAAATTCCCTTCATCGCCCCCACCCCCCACTCTACCCCACCCCAAAAAGGATTAATTAATTTTTTTTTCGTTGCATTAAAAAATAACCCCATCATGTTCCTGTGCTTGCTCCCACAGTCACTGCCATAATAAGAATCCATGATCATTTTCTCCCAACGCCAAAGCCATCTCTCCATTCTACATCATACATCTCTGCCATGGTACTCTATATAAAATTTTGGCACAGCCACTACTACTTCCCCCTCCCCATCCATTGAAGGATCTCTTACCCAACATCCTTTATGAAACGCCACTCATGTAAAGATTGTAAACTCAATCCAAAGAAAGATGTCTCAGTGAGAAAGGTCCATCATTTGATGTCAACAGATTTTTCTTCAAGTACTGCAAGAAAACTCTCCACAGCTCTTTTTTCCTAAACTGCAAAAACGATTATCTTTTGTATCCATGATTGAGGCTCATTTAAAAGCTGTAGCAGAATGGAAGGGAACAAAAACCAAAGGGGAAACACCAACAGCAGAGTAGAAGTGAGATTGAAAGTTGAGATCAAGGGGATGGAAGAAGGACACATGTGGGTGAACAAGTTCCACACAAGTTGAATGAAACACAACAAGAAGAGAAAGGGAAAAGTGAGGATGAAACAGAAAAAGAACAAACTAACAGACAAATAACAAACAAAAAGAGGTGAGGGACAGGGGGTAGGGGGGATCACATTAATCTAGAAAAGGGAGTTCTGAGGAATGGGGTAATTTGGGGTCAAAGAGATCATGAGTGTTGATGGGGGTTGACCTGAGGTCATGGTGAATAGCTGTCTTGAAGGGCTGGAGGAAAGAATGGGACTGAACAGACTGAGGAAGTTCGTTCCACAGGTGAGAAAAGAAAACAGGACTAAAATGAGTGGAGGTGAGCAGTGGGTTTGGATTTTGGGAGTTTAACAAGAACAGGGTTACTGGCAGTCTCATGCAGAAACCTGGGAGAGAAAGAGGCAAGAGAGGGCAGAGGGTGCAAGACCAAAAAGGAGGTGGGATACCAACCTGCCTGTGCTATGGAGAGTTATGGTGACAGTAAGGTAGAGGTCTTTCACTCAGAGTGTAGATAATGCACAAAATGGTCTCACTGGAAAGGTAGTGGCAGCAGAAACAGTAGATTGGGTTAAAGAGGCCCACACACACAGGTTCATCGTGGGAGATCCCAGTGATTTTATGGCTTGATTTAAGAGGATTGTTGTTTGAAGGCAACTGCCTCACCACAGGATTCTCTGTACCAGGGGCGTGAGGATAGTTGTGATAACTGCAGATGATATCGTATAAATCTATACATGAGGGAAAGCAAGCTTGTGCGGAATGATTCCCAGGCAGTATTAATATCAGGAGAGGTGGAAATGAAGGACCAGTCTTGACATGTGACAGCAGCTCGCAGTCACTTGCCAGTCATATTGAGTGGGCTCCCAGACTCTACAGAGATGTAAAAATGTTTTTCACCCATATTACTAATTTATCACTTGCAGACATGCACAGACTAAACTTCAAGCATTAATAGTAGTGATGTAATTTTTGTTTGACCTGATGAAAATAACTTGGTGTCAATATTCTTATACAAGCAATCATTCAGGGCTCACTGTATGGATTTTTCAGATTACCTTATACCTTCCCAAAAACCGTATCGGTTCACCGTCTCGTATTCCAGACCCCACCACTTTTGTCATTCCCAATTAGTAAAACACCTGCTTGACAATATCAATATAACATCCGCAACACACATTGCTACCAATAATAAATTTTAATGTTTTGGATTCTAGTTGTAATAGAGACCAAATTGACCTTGCCACATAAATTGAGACAAAGTTGATCCTATTCGATAGTATTTTCTTCAACACACTTTTTAAGTCATTACCAAAGTCTTCAAAATGTCAAGATCACTTTTCCAAGGTGCACAACATCTCATCGGCTGACACTGGCAGCATGCCCAGCATCTAAGCCATCTTCGGTATTCATAACTTGGCAAATATCAACATTGCAAACATCTTTGACAGAAACTCAAAAGTCACAAACCGTTAAAAGAGCAAAATGTTTCATCCTAGGGCATCAAACTGGGATTTAAAAAGCATCGCCCAAAACATTGGAATGGTTGATGTTGTTTTGCTCATTGTACTGACACAGCATTACAAAAAGTCCACTGCAAAGATTGCTAATCCCAGACAAGTGGATTTTGTTTGTGATTCCCTATGATTTCTGGGACCTCCCATCCAATCATGTCAAGCAGATTTCCCACAACTTGAACAGGGTGGTGATATGTGCAATTTTGTTTTCCAGGCAATAAATAACTACACAGCGTGAGATTGAACCAGCTGCAAGGAAATTCACCTTGAAAGCAAGCTCTGGTCATTTAAATTCAGGGAGGCATCAAAAAACACCAGGCATGGAAATGCAATTAAATTATAACAACCTTGTCAGGGGACAAATCAGCATGGCACTTGGTAGATGCTTTCCTCCACCAGCTACATCTAAAGCCTCAATAACTGCATTCTCTTAGCTGGGATAGAAAGCCCTTTCTTTGCATGCAGTCCCCGCAGGACTGTCTGATGTCAAGCTCTCCAAGCACAACCTACAGAGACAAATGGCTCGAGAAACGGTCCATTTGATCTGTCCGTCTGTCTCTGTCACGATATCGCTTGCTCTCTTAGCCCTCCAGGTGTGTCTGTACTTTCTGTCCCTCCCTCCACTTTCATTGCTAATATTTCAGATAAATACACTTTATATATTTATAAATAATGTGAATGTTTTGCACACTCCATGCAAAACTACAAGTGAACTTTAACACATATTACAGCATAAAGTATATATATATATATATATATATATATATATATATATATATATATATATATATATATATGTGTTTTAGGGTGGTCCAAAAAAGTCAAAATAGAATGTTGCTCCACAAGCTTAAAATTATTCTAATATGATCCAATAACGCGCATAATTTTTTTTAGCTTGATCAGAGGTGATTTAGTGGTCGCTCCATATGACGACTTTTAGTCTCATGACTTTAATAAATTAGGGTATGGTCAGGTACGATTACGGGTACTTCTGGATGTCCGAGGTGGAAATGGAGTGCATTTTCGAACTCTATGGGGTCGATTTACTCTAAGAAATGACTGCACCGGCATTGAATTCACTACCATTTCGAAAATATGACCTAAAACAAGATTTATCATGAAACTAATTTATCCAACTCATGAAACTAAAAGTCGTCATATGGAGCGACCTCTAAATCACCTCCAATCAACTTAAATTTTTTATGCGCATTATGGAATCATAGTGGAATAATTTTAAGCTTGTGGAGCAACATTCTATTTTTTTTCGACTTTTGTGGACTACCCTAATATATATATATATATATATATATATATATATATATATATATATATATATATATATATATATATATATATATATATATATATATATATATATATATATATATATATATGTACCAGTGTATACCCCGGTTAAAATAGGTGCACCATATCCCTGTGTCATAAGAGGCAACCAGGGTTGCGTCAGGAAGGGCATCCGGCATAAAACATGTGCCAAATCACTATGCGGATCATACGGATGATCCGCTGTGGCGACCCCGAACGGGAGCAGCCGAAAGAAGAAGAAGAAGATGTGTGTATATATATATATATATATATATATATATATATATATATATATATATATATATATATATATATATATATATATATATATATGTGTATATACACATTGCCTCTAGAGAAAGTCTACACCTCCTTTCAACATTTTCACCTTTTGTTGCCTTGTTTAATTGCATGGAATTAAATTGCATTAAATCAGACTTTTTCCACCTTTATTTACACATCGTAACCCACAACTTTCGAATGAAAAACAAATTCTGCAAATTTCAGAAGATTTATTAAATATACAAAACAAGAATATCCTGATTGGATAAGTGTCTATCCTCTTGAGTTAATACTTGGGAAAAGCACCTTTGACAGAAATTACAGCTGAGAGTCTGTTGGGATAGGTCTCTACCTACTTTGTACACCTTGATTGTGCAATATTTGCCTATTCTTCTGCACAAAACTGTTCAAGCTCAGTCAAGTTGCGTGGGGAGCGTTGACCGACAGCAATCTTCAAGTCATTCCACAGATTTTTGATTGGATTTAAGTCGAGGCTCTGTCTGGGCCACTCAAGGACATTTATCTTTTTGTTCCTGAGGCATTCAGCATCTGAGAAACATCCTCAAAACATGAAGATGCCACCACCAGGCTTCACATTAGGGATGGTGTTCTTTGGGTGATGTGCTGTGTTTGTTGGGTTTGCACCAAATGTATCATTTTGCATAAAGGCCAAAAACTTCCATCTTGGTTTCATCAGATCACAAAACTTTTTGCCACATGGCTTCAGACATTCTGGAGTGTTTTTTTTTTGCAAACCTCAAATGGGACGCATGGTGGACTTTTTTGAGTAATGGCTTCTTTCTTGCCACCCTACCATTTAGGCCAGACTTGTGGAGTGCTTGGGAAAATGTTGTCACATGCACACAGTGACCAGTCTTTGCTATAAAGGCCTGTAGCTCTTTCAAAGTGGCCAATGGCCTCTTGGTGGCCTTTCCCGTCAGTCTCCTTGTTTGGTCATCCAGATTGGAGGGGTGGTCTGTCCTTGGCAGGGACTTGGTGTTCCCATATGCCTTACACTTCTTAATGGTTGGCTTGACTGTGCTTCAAGGGATATTCAAGGCCTTTTGAAATATTTTTACACCCATCCCTTGATCCGTATGCCTGATGTTGGCTTAATGGTTAGGATGGTGGGCTTTGGATCCTAGGGTCCTGAGGTCAAATCCCGCTCACCTGTTGAATTAACACCAGGTGGGGTTAACTCGGCCTGTCATCCTTCCGAGGTCAGCAAAATGAGTACCAGCATGCTGGTATACTGTGTTGGAGTGGTGACCCATCCAGGATTGTGCCCAATAGCCAAGTAGACTGCTTAAGCAGCACTGCACAGAGTATGGTCCCAATCTCCTCCTCCCTGATCTGTACCTTCCCACAACTTTATCCCGGAGGTCTTTTGAAAGCTCCTTGGTGCTCACGGTTGAGTCTTTGCTGTGAAATGCACAACCAAGCAGAGGAAACCTACAGGAACAGCTGATTTTATTCTGAAATAATCAGAATCACTACAATTTAACAACAGTTGAGGCCAATTAACTTGGTGTGTGATTTTGAAGGTGATTGGTTATACGAGCAAATTTACAATTGTTATTATAAAGGGGGGTGGACATTATCCAACCATGATATTCTAGTTTTGTATTTTTAATGCATTTTATGAAATTAGTAGAATTTGTTTTTCCTTTGGAAGTTGTGGGCTGCGATGTGTGAATAAAGTGGGCTACCCTACAATGTGTGAAAATAGTCTGATTCAATGCAATTTCATTCCAGGCTATAAGGCAGCAAAAGGAGAAAATTTTTAAAGGGGGTGTAGACTTTCTATAGGCACTGTATATGTGCATATCTATGTATATATGCATATCATATATATATATATATATATATATATATATATATTATAACATATTTTTTATTACTATATATATATATATTTTTTGATTTTTTAAAATATTATATATTTTTTTTTCCATATATATGTATATATTATATTATTTATACACACATATATATTGTATTATTAATATATATATATATATATATATATATATATATATATATATATATATATATCGGTTAGATGAGCCTTTTGGCTGGAGAGGGCTTACGGACTGCAAGCAAAACGTTGCCTGAGGAGGACTCTCTTTCCTGCTTTTTTTCTAAAATTTGAGCAGTAGAGTCTACTCGGACTGTTAGATTGGTTGGCTGTGCTGCTGAACGACGTATTGTCAAAACGGCATCAATTTAATGTCATCCTCATATATGTACATGTGTATGCATATATCCAATCAGTACTACTGACAGCAATTTATATAAAAAATTACCCCCGTGCGGGAGTGACCTCTGCGAGTCATCTCTGCGAGAAAATATATAGCCTCCTGAAGGTAGGGCAGTTTTTGCAAACTTTGAAGTCACGTGACGCGAAAACGAAAGCGAATATCGAAAATCCGACCCAACAAAATTTAGATATTGTCCCATAGATTCATATGCCACAATCAAATTCAAGATCGCTTGAGAAATGTAGGAGGAGATAGATTTTGAAAATCGTCATTTTTGCCAACTTTGAAGTCACGTGACACGAAAGTGAATATCGAAAATCCGGCCCGATCAAAATTTAGATATTGTCCCATAGATTCATATGCCACTATCAAATTCAAGATCGCTTGAGAAATGGCAGAGGAGATAGAATTTGAAAATCGTCATTTTCGCGACGGACGGACGGACGGATCGAAGGACATCTACACCCATATTATTAGGTCATGCTCGAAGAGATGACCTAAAAAGGTCAGATCTTGGTTGGCCATGGTTTGGTTGGGCTCAGCCCAAATATTACTGAGCAATATCATTTCGCCTAGTTTGAAATTGGAGGCACAATTCATATGACCTGAAATCCTACCAATTTCTTTGCTATTCCAGCAGGATCTCCCACCAAAGACCCCTCCTCCCCCCAAAAAAACTATGGATGGCTACCGTATGCACTTGAAACAAGAAAAAGAGCAATCAAAGATTGCAGAACCTTGCCAGGACTTGTTTTGTGTATATATATATATATATATATATATATATATATATATATATATATATATATATATATATATATATATATATATATATATATATATATATACTGGTGTGTTACATAATTAATCACAGACATAACGAGAACTGCCACTTTATAACTGCTGGCAGAATTGACCGGGTACCATGACGTCCTGCTTTGATACAAACAGACACTTGACACTTACTCATGACGTTTATTACTATTCAATTGAATTCAGAATGGGATTAAAATAAATTCAATTCAAATCAAATGGAAGACCAAATACTGCAGGTACACTCCTGTATTGGAGTCATCGGAAGGAATCCGAACAAGCAAAACGCAAAGACGAAGTCATCAGAAGGAACCTGGATAGGATTCTGGTTTCAGCTGCTACTCGTCTACCCTAAAAACCGTGAAGAATGGTTTGAAATTGTGACCTGTAAGTGATTGACCTACAGACAGACAAACAAATGACAAATCACTCGTAGAGTGACACTTGGCAAAATGGAATGGCACTGGATAAAGCACATACCTCTGCCAGGCTGAGCAGTTTATATTTTGTATCCTACTAATCGGTCGGATCTGCATCCGGACCCTCACCAAAATCGAATTGGCTTGTTCTTATCACCTAACCAACTCATCTTCCTCGTTTTGTGATAACTCATCCACAACTTTTTGAGAAATCATGCCATACATAGTTTTTGGCTCCATCTCTCAATGGTGAAGAATCACTTTTTAAAAGTCTTGAATCTGGATCCAGATTAGAATCTTCACCAAAATCTAAACAATTAGTCCTTTTCACACACCCAAAATTTCCATCAAATTTCATCAGAATCCATCCACAACTTTTTGAGATATCAGGAAATATAGTTTTTAGCCCCATCTTTCAATTGTGAAGAATCAGTTAACCATTAAATAACTCTCGTATCTAGATCTGGATTCGATCTTCACCAAAATTAAACCATTTCTTCCTAATTGTATTCCCAACCTGTCCACCGAGTTTTGTTCGAATCCGTCCAAACTTTTTTGAGATATCCTGCTCACTGACAAACAAACAGGAGTGAAACCAGAACCTCCATCCACATTCGATGGTCGAGGTTACGAGAACAGCACTTGGGAGAGCGCATACCTCCGCCAGGCTGAACAGTTTACATTTTGTATCCCATTTATAGGCCGGATCTGCATCTGGACTTTAACAAAAATCGAATCGGCTTGTTCTTGTCAACGACCCAGCTAACTCGTACACCAAGTTTTGTTATAATCCATCCACAACTTTTTGAAATATCTTGCTAAATACCGTTTTGGCTCTATTTCTCAATTGTGAAGAATCACTTTAAGAGTCCTAGTGTCCAGATCCAGGTCTGGATCTTCACCAACATCGAATCAATTCATTCTTGTCACACACTCATACTGTCCAGAACGTTTTGTCTGTAAACAGAAGGTGTTTTTATGTCGTTAAATTTGGTAGTGGAAGCTATAAGGCTTTTTATTAGAAAATAGAAAGATGGAATTGTAAAAGTTAATTTTCAACACTTTCTATCTACAAAGCAATGGTAGTTGATTTTTATTAATCCTAATTTGAACAGACTTTACAGTGAATAGGCTTCCACCCTACATAAGAGAACTCAGTGGTTCTGTGCTTGCATTTGACTTGCATAACCACCCCCATCCCGTTCTGCGTCTCAATCAACAAAGTCCACTCGTGGGTAAACAATAAACAGGGCCACTCAGCTTGTAAACACACTGCCTGGAAAGCAGTTGTTAACAAAGGGAAAATGGCTGCATTCTGCTCATGCACCCCTGGTGCTACCATCATCAAACTGACTGGTATTATTGCTTTGCTCACATTCATAAGGAACTTTTTTTCTTTCATCATTATAGCAAAGAAACAGTCATTAACCAAGACAAATTACTGCAAGATTATGGGGGTTACGATTGTATGTTTATGTCAGACTCACTGGTTTTCAAACTTCTGGATGTTGGAACATTAGAATTCTTCAGCAGGTTATGAATCACTTTCTGAATCTCTTCCATGTCCACAACCATCATTCATCAATTATGGAACTTGTTTACCCTACACTAATATGGAAATAATTTGCTCTTCCCTAACTGCTGCAACTGTTTCCATAATTCACCATCAAGCCTTCATGAGCATAAAATCGTTCAATGCCGTCAGACTATGAGATACATTGAATGACAATAAACTATTATTGATTGCTGGGCAGAGCAAGGGTGGCATCACAAACCATCACAAATAGACATCATCAATTGTTCTCACCAATAAAGTACAGTATTGACCGAAGGGTTCCGATCCAACTAATATTTGAAAAATCCAATTCACAGTGTCAATGTTGTAACATTCCAGGTCATAATTTTCCAAATAGTCTGCTTGTAATTTTTGAATTAACATAATTTACTGGTTAATTCACCAAACTTAAACAGCTGTTAGCTACTGGTTAGAGCAATGAATGGTGCTTGCTGATGAAGGACACGAAGCATTGTCAAATTAAAGGGCCACCTTCATAATTATTATGTTTGCAGAAATTTGGATCGCCCACCTTTCCCTCATGTACACACTGATGTTCACTACATCCTTCTTCCTCTCCTTCCTCTTCTCTTTTACAAACCTCATTTGCTTTTATTTTTCTTTCCTTCTCTCTAATTCCTCAACCCTCCCTATATCTCATATTGCTTCCTCAATGAACACCTGTCCCCAGACAGCATGAAGATTTGTGTACAAATGTAAAGAAACATGTTTGTACAAAATTTTTACACTGCACAAAAAACAAATTGCAACCTGATATACTGATAAAGGATGGCTGATAATATGTGATTTTGGGAGGATAGGAAGGCCGTAGAACACAAACAACAATCCCATGATGAAATAGTGCCAGAAGCACGACCCAACAAAATGCAGAGGCGTCATATAGCATGACAAACACTTTGAGAAAAGTCTACTGGTTCAAAGGGAATATGTAGAATTGTAAGTAAATATAGACGCTTTGAGCGGAATTGTAAGGCGTTTATACATAAAAAGTTTGCTTACAATTGGTGAGAGAGGAGATTCGAAACAGGAGGGTAGATATGCCATATAAGAAATAACTAGAAAAGAGGGACATGTGTTTCTTTCAAACAAAACTGAAAGCAATCTGATAACACTCAAGCTCATGGAAAAGCTTTATCTGCGTGAGATAAAAAAAACAATACATCAAATCAAAAGCAATTGACTAAAATAGTTCGGGCAACAGCACAGAAGAAACTCATATTAATGGAATGAATTAACGATTCAGTTGAGAATATAATTACAGTCGAGCCTTGTCATAACGAACACTTATTATAACAAGTTTTGCTTTGAAATAGAACATTTTGAGGGGACAACTCTTATAAATAAATAAATTTCACATCCATATTGCTAGGAGTGAATCTAGAATTTGTTTTTTTAATTGAGGACATCATCAAAATCCATTTAGTCATCACAGAAAGATTACTCTCTATTATGGTTAGTTCAATAAGCTTGATGAAAGTCCATAGGAAGTGCAGATAAAACGTACCAATCAGATGAAATAAAAACAACTTTTATTTATTTTAACCAATGCCACAACATTTCCGTACACATGTACCCTGAACACTCTGGACCACCTTAGATTTGTACTTTTTATTTCCGTTTTATTTAAAAAGATGCAAGAGTGGGGTCGTGGGTCGAGTGTGGACCCAAATATAAACAATTTTTGATAAAACGACCAGTCCAGAGAATGCATCTGTTCAGTATAACAAGATTATTCTGTACTTTGTAGTGTGTTGTGATTATGGTTCATAATGAAGATGCAAAGGCAAGCATCAGAGTCAAAATGAAAATACTGCACTGTCACTAAATGAGGGGAATGAAAAAAATATAATAAAATAAAGACCCATATCTTGCCAAAAGGTGACCACGTGTGACTTCTTTAAGGTCACACTGAGGTGAACAGAGCTACTATCCACCAGGAGCGACTCCTTGAGGAATATCTGCCTACGAGAAATTCCGATAAGAATCATTCTTCAGAGTAACCATGAAAATATGCATTTGCCTCATAACGTCACCAAATGACATCATAATGTCTCAAGCTTGACAGATCTAGAAAGCACTCATCGAGGTGTTCAATTTGAGGTACTACACGATATGGTTCCTAAAACTTGAAAATTTGACCTTGGGGTCAAATATGTTTGACCTGAGGCGCTAACCATGAAGGTCAAGGCCAATCGCCACCAAAAAGTAATCAGCTGAGCACCAGACCATGAACTATATTCCCATGAAGTTTGAAGACGATCCGATCAAAATTACTCAAAAAATAAGGGTTTCGTCGACTCCCCTGATTTGCGCCAAAGTGACCTTGACCTTCAAAATTTTGTGCACTGAAAGAGACCTCTATAGGCCTCTGATATGCGAAGTTACAAAAATTTCCGATGATAACTGTGCTCTGCAGAATTTTTTATACGTGATTACAGACAAACAAAAAAAAAAACATACAAGCTTCCAACATATCTTGCAAAACTTCGTTTTGGCAAGATAAAAACATGCAAAATCATCGAGACCAGTCACAAATCTGGACAATCACTTGTTCACATTTCAGACCTCATCATCTTGGTATACCAGGTACTTGTTTCTTTGTTCTACAATTTTTGAGCTTCAAGGTTATTTTGGTCGAACAGAAATACCAATTCCAATCGACATTTGAGTAGATTCATATTTTGATTTAACAGACATTTTACTTGGTAGAATAGGGAAATATCACGTTTTAGCGAGGAAAAAAAAGTAATTAAATTCCTCATAATGCGGATTGCAGCAGCCCCAGGCCAACCAAGGCATGGCTTCAGGTTGCCAAAGGTGGATAAAATATTCAAGGCTCAGTACCCACAGTGTGCTTTATATGTAAGTGCAAGTCGGGTATAAAAGGATAGTTAATTAGCTTATAAACACAAGTGATCACGAGCAATCATCATCGTTAGCAAATGCATAATGCACCTGGATTAAAATACAAATTTGGCCCACTGGTTGCATGGTTACTGAAGCTCGGCTGTGATCATGATGCAGTGCCCCTGCATATTAAGGCGAGAATTTGTAATGTGTTCAGGCTTCAGGGCAATGGCGAAAACTCACGTACTCTTTGTGAAAGACACCGCAGGGTGTTTAACGTCCACCAGCAAATGCTACAGCAGATGGGCCCTTATTTAATGTCCCATCCGAGTCACGATGCACTCCTTGAAGCAATGCCCTGCCTGGGAAACACCAATCCAACAGTTTATAGTCGCGTTGAGAATGAATCCCAAACTGGAGAGCTCAAAGGCATGCGCACTACTTCTACTCCATTCCACAAAAAACTAACAGTTTGTGTTATCAATTCAAGCAAAATGCTAAGCACAAGATCAAAAATGCTTTGAAAGCAAATCGTAGATTGCTTATAAATCGAATCTTAAAATAAACCTTAAAACTGTTAGTATTATAATTTCGCATCAAAAAAATATGGGCATTGCCATAATGAAAGATGAATACTCTGTTATTGTGTTCGACTGAGGCAGAACTGAGTCTCTATAGTAATTTGGAGAAACATTTTAAGCATCAAATTATGTCAATAAATCAAATTTGTCTCATCTTGATATCTCTATAATACCACCTGAGTTTTAATACAATAGAATAGACATCGAGTTACATCTTGGGTATTTGCAATCAAGAATTGCATCTTGGGTATTCGCAATCAAGCGTTGCAGCTTGGGTATTCGCAATCAAGAGTTGCAGCTTGGGTATTTGCAATCAAGAGTTGCATCTTGGGTATTCAAAATCAAGAGTTGCATCTTGGTTATTCACAATGAAGAGTTGCATCTTGGGTATGTGCAATCAAGAGTTGCATCTTGGGTATTTGCAATCAAGAGTTGCATCTTGGGTATTTGCAATCAAGAGTTGCATCTTGGGTATTCGAAATCAAGAGTTGCATCTTATTTATTCTCAATCAAGAGTTGCATCTTGGTTATTCACAATCAAGAGTTGCATCTTGGGTATTCTAAATCAAGAGTTGCATCTTATTTATTCACAATCAAGAGTTGCATATTGGTTAGTCGCAATCAAGAGTTGCATCTTGGGTATTCACAATCAAGAGTTCCATCTTGGGTATTCACAATCAAGAGTTGCATCTTGGGTATTCAGGCCTAAGTCACATTTGCTCTACGGCTAGGATACGGCAGCCATACCCCCCACCCCCCCCCCGAATTGACAGAAACGTGCGGCGGCCGCAGAGTTTCTGAGGTGGCCTCAGGGTGGCCCTACGCCGTATGGCTATCTTTTACAGGCCGCAAGGGTCGCTGTGGAATTTTCGCGAGGAGTTATAACTTTTTTCGTTTCTACGTTGGCCGGAGCAATTTGACAAGCCAAGCTGTGACGTAGATGTGTTCCACGTCGGGCGTACGTAGGGCGTATGGTGGGCTTGCGTTATTCATGCAGCTGCCGTAGGCTCTTATCAATGAAAAATGAATTTTGCCAACCCCCAAAAAATTACGGCGGCCGCACTATTTCCACGGTCGCCGTAGGGTAGTCTTAAGGCGTCCCTGTGTTCAACGTATGGTGGCCTTGCGGTCTGTGT
>NC_140965.1:90573385-90580885 GCF_056783735.1 Eptatretus burgeri
AAAAACATACGTGACTGCTACATTGTGTGACTGTGGAAATACTGCGGCCGCCTATAATTGCTAGTGGCCGTAGAGTTTGTAGACCCTACGGCCGCCGTGCCAAATGCGACTTAGGCCTCACAATCAAGAGTTGCATCTTGGGTATTCAAAATCAAGAGTTGCATCTTGGGTATTCAAAATCAAGAGTTGCATCTTGGGTTCCAACTTAAGTACCACCTGAGTTTTCATAGCTTACACCGAGTGGAAGTGAATGTACATCGAGTTGCAAGGTTGTCTTTTTCTAATGGTGCACCACAAAGGAACGGAGAATGAATGATGAAGAATGAAAAAACATCTTCAAACTCGATTAATGATATATTTCCACAGCTAGCAAGTCACAAGCAAATGCAGCTGTAACCTCATTAAAAGCACGTTTTGGAACCTCATTAAAAGCACATTTGCCAACCACATTAAAAGCATGATTTTCAAATGTTGGTCACTAAATCCACATGATCTGAAAAATTAATGAGATCATAAACAGAACACAGCATTTATGCATTACAATCATTGTCTTTTTATCGTTTGTATAGTCTCGTTGTGAATTGATGACTATTGTCAGAAGCTTGATCATATTTTGTTTTCTTGAACATCGGACTCTTGGAGGAGAACATTATGAGATATCAGTGAGCTTTGAAATAACTAGAATTAATGTCCTTATTGTTTTAACAGCCACAATTATTCTCACGTTGTTGTAGGGTTGGCTGGGGGAAGCTTGGCCCAAGTCTTTCACGAACCGGCTGGCCAGGACTGACGTTCAACTGAGGTTTAGACAGAAATTTACAATTTATTCAGGGTGCTGCTGATAGCTCACATACTCTTTGTGAAGGAGACTGTGGGATCTTTAAAGTCCACCAAATAATTCTGGCAGATGGGGCGACAGTTTAACATCCACCCGAGGAATGGCACACACATTGATGAATCACCATGCCTGTGAAACTCAAGCTGTTAGTACTCAAGCAAGCACGACAATGAAACTGTTTTGAAGGAACGGCTTGGCGAGTGATAGCAAGCTGATTGGTAATGGAACACACCCCCAATGGATGGGGTAAAGGCTGCAACCAAGCTGTCTCTTTCTGCCAGAACTTCGGAAAGCAGTCCAGGATCGGGATATTTGGAGACATATGATCATGAATATCACCAGAAATTGGCCACGACTTCATGGAACTGGATAAATGGTTATAATATGATAGATGTGGACCAGATACTGTTAGCCCACACACCGCCCATACTTAAGTACGTCAAATTTTCCCAAAATTTGCCACTGACGAGTATTAAACAATGCTATTGAACCTTAGCAATATGCTTATGCATCAAATAAAGGTCACTATTGGGACATAAGGGTATCGGTGGCAATATCACACTTGATACCATGGCTGGGAGAAATCGCATACGACGACCCAATATATGTGATAAACAATCCACATATGCGATGGCTAGAAAAATCTGACAGGAAATGGGATTCATTATATTCATGCTGAAGACTTGTGCAAGCAGCTTTGTTTACTAAAAATTATTGCCGCTTAACTTGTGGCCTAGCAAGTCAAGAAGGCTATCTGATCCATTCATATGAGGGGTCATGATAAGTATAGAATGCCTTAAGCACGTCGAGTTTCCTCCAAACTTCTTCCAGTTTAATAGCGACTGTTTAAAAATGTAACTGGACATTGGACAGAATTGACTGAATCATATTATGTAGTTATAATAATTTCTACGTCTGGAAGGTGTGCCCCATTAAACACCATGATCACCGATTATACACCTCAACACGGATTTCATCCAAGGTAGAACACCTTCTTGGGGAGCAGGCAAATATAGTCGCTGCAACCTACATCGTGTGACCCTTCGTCCTTCTGTCAAGTTTGGTTGAGATTGGATAAGTAACGACCGAATGCATCACGGTCAAAAAAGTCAGACAGACACCAAATGGCGTATTTTATTATGAAGACATTGTTATAAACTGAATAAATTAACAAAGTCTACAACATTTGAACCTTGGATCCCAGCAGCATGACCTAAGAGTTCAGAGTGGAACAATAAACATGCCAACACATTCAAGCAGATCTCTTGCAGGTTTATTTTATAACTATTAAAATATAGTTACATCATTTGATGATTTTAAGTTTTTAATATGTCGGTGAATTTTCAGTAGTATCTCCTGTGCTTCATTCATTTATAAGTTTTAAATTGGCAGATTTGGACAATTGACTAATATGTTAATCCTGCAGCCCTTTGACATTTTTCTTTTTCCTACAAGAGCAAGGTTCATGGAAGAGCAATGTTAGGCTGAGAGTGGGGATAGTGGGGAACCAATTGGGAAAAACTGGCAAAGAGATAAATGAACAGGAAAAGAAAAGAGAGAATGAGAGTTAACACTGAAATCGGAAAGTCAGAGGGTTGTGTTAGGAAGGGTTAATGGGGGTAATTAAGATCATGATTCAGGATGAGGGATGACACTGCCTGCTTGAAGCCCTGGAATAATGAATATGAATGAACAGCCTATGGAAGGCAGTTCGATAGATGAGAGAAAGGAGGAATAAAAGAGTTGAGGTGTGCAGTCAGCCTGGATTTTGTGAGTAAAACATGGAGGTGGTTACTCGAAGAATGCGTGCATCCTGGAGGTGCTTGAGAGGGATGGAGGAGCGAGAGAGTAGAAGGAGCAATGTTGGAGAATACATTGTCGAAAACAGAGAGACCTCTGACCTTCCTTCAATGTGAGAGCAAAGCTCTTAATCATCCCTCGAGGAATGTTGAGTAGCAGATATTTAAGGGTGGTCTGGCAGAATAGCTTGGAGGTATGCATACTGTTCTCCAATATGTTGAGCCTGGGTTTGAATCTCCACCTGTTGCTCAAAACGTTACAGTCTACACCTACAAACTGTTACCCCAACGTTATGCAAGCAGGGTGATGCATCAATGTGTGCTGTCCATCGAATGGACATTAAACCAGGCATCCCGTCTGCTGGTATTAATTGATGTGAAGACTACATGACTTATTACCAGAATCTCAAACAAATTCCAAATTGCATCAGTGACACAGTCACACACCCAGCAAAAAATTTATGCTAACTTGCAGCTGCAGGCCGCATATAAAAGAAGACTATGAAGACGAAGAAGAAGAAAAGCTTAAGTTGTCCACTACTGTTCTATAAGATTCAGTAGAGTTGCTTTCATATTCAAAGGATTTTCTCAAAGTAGAAGAATGAAGCTTGATTGAAAACAAATTTAAATTTATTTCTTCCTTTATCTACAGTTACTGCAGCGAACAATATAAAGCAATACAATAAGTTACTTTTATGTCCATCTCCTCAATGGAAGCCTTTTTATGTAATTGTATTTCACAATTCCTCATCATTGCATGTTGAAGCCTCTCAATTGCAGTTAAATCTTCACTGTGAGATGACCAGAACTGAAAGCAGTTTCAGCTTCATCGAGATGACATCAATATCAAGCCCAGCACTACTTTGTAAGACCTGCATATTTTATTTCCGATCCACCCTCCCTCTTCCTTAATTTAGTCAAAATTTATATTGAGCTTTCTTATTTCTCCATGTCACTTTGCTTACTCTGAATGCTATTATTTTTTTCAACCACTCTCAAAAGTGAAATCAGGCAGGAGAGTATTTGTCAAGTCTAACATAGCTATCAATGAGAAATGGAGAGGAAGAAGAGTTGAGAGAGAAAGTGTGTCTGCACACGCTTGCAATAAATTGTGAGATCCACAAAGTTACTGTTTTGTGTTTTTTACTTCCATCCAGACAATGTATCGCATATTACCTGGTTTTGTCTAGATAGTGTGCTGTATGAAATTGCTTTTTACTTTCTGCCAAAACAATATATTATATGGTATATTAAAATAGGTTTTAGTCTGGTGTTGGCTTTGTGGTTAGGGTGGAGGGCTTGGGATCTTAGGGTCCTGAATTTGAGCCCTGTAGGCCGCTGAATTAATACCAGATGAGGTTGACTCAGTCTGTTATCCTTCTGAAATTGGTGAAATGATTACCAGTGTACTGGTAATAGGGGCATTGCATCAGTGGTGCCCCCACACTCGGTAGCAATGGCAATGTGCCGTTGTTCATCGCCAGTTGAAAGCATGAAACCATACCACCACAATAAGTGGAAGTATTTTAAAAAAAACTAGGTTTTTGCATTTGGCCGATACAATGCACTTACTATACCACAATTGGAGTTTTTTGCCGCACAATGTACTGCATATCATGTGCCATGTAAAACATTTTGATAAGGAGGTGTGTGATAAAGCTCCTTGACTATGAAAATACTGCACGGAGTTTTGACGTGAGGCTCGGAATGAACATTTTAGAGTGGCAGTAAAATACACGTGATCAACGTTAGAAAAAGCTCTCTGCAGATATTTCTGTTCATAAAATACAGGGACAGTAAAACAAACAAGCCAACAGATTTGCAGTGTCCTTTCTTTGATAATATAGGAAATCTCCATGTTTACCACATTCAGGGTTTCTTTAATAATGCAACCCAATTAAAGTTATGGGAATTTTTTATTTTTTAATACAAATTTTTTTTTTCTATTGCAGATTTGCATGAAACATCATTTGGAGGAAAAACGGGAAATAAATCCTCTTCAAATTTCAAATCAATCAGATGAAAATTGACAATTTTAGAAATTCGGCCGATGTTGACCTTTCGGCTGAATGTGGACCTCAAAAATAATTGGTTGTTGAATTCAGTGACGTGATATGAAAATCCTCTTCAAATTTCAAGTCAATCGGATGAAAATTGAGGATTTTATAAAACTCACCTAAGTTGTTGAACTTTGGCCAATGTTGACCTTTGGTCTATGTTGACCTCAAAACATAATTACCTAGTTGAATTCAGTGACCTGAAATACAAATCCTCTTCAAATTTCAAGTCAATCGGATGAAAATTGACAATTTTAGGAACTTGGCCTATGTTGACCTTTTGGCCGATGTGGACCTCAAAAATATTTGGATGGTTGAATTCATTGATATGACATATATATATATATATATATATATATATATATATATATATATATATATATATATATATATATATATATATATATATATATTGTTGCGGTATTCGCGCCCGCCGGCGTGCTGACGGCCACGTAACTCGAATCGCGGCACGTCGCCCACCGGACGGACAATCCAGTCGTGACCCTCTCGGACTAACGCCGGGAACCAGTCACGGGTGGACCTTTCGGTCTCACCGCGATCGAGCCAATCAGCCCCCGCGTGGGATAGGGTTGCTCGCCAAATTCGACCTACCTAAGTACCCACACGGAGGGTAGACCGGGCGATCGCACCTCGCCGCAGGTCGACTTCGGACACGGGCCACTTAAGCGACCCGTTCCGTACTATCGGGATAACCGAGCGGTGTTATCGTCGACCTCGACGGTTTGATTAATTATCGGGCGTATTCAGCCCACTACCAACCCTTTACGTGAAGCAAGATGGGGATTCAATAGAGGAAAAGACGAAGCGAAGCGGGAGAACAGTTCAACAATAAAGCACATTTATTCGCGGCACACGGGAAGCACACAAATACAATTCCACCAAAAGCACACAAAAAAAAGAAAACACAATTCCATTTTACACAAAAAGCAAATATAAAAGTGAAAACACAGTGCAGAGCTAATACCGACTACCGAGCACACGGCAACACTTATACAATTCTACTTCACAGACGGCGCCGACAACACATACCCAAAACCAAGGAAAAGAAATACCCTCAAGAATGAGGCGGGCCTGAGGCCGAGACCGGGTCGCGCCTACCCGTCTGGTGATGAGACGCGGAGCGGCGATGGCGCCTCACTCCGCGGGCCTCGCGGACAGTGCCTGGCAGGGGGTGGGAGAGGGGCCCCCTTGGTCGCACTATCTCAGCGCGGGGGGAAACAGGAGGGGGTTGCTGATGCTCGGGGTATAGAGGATCTTTATTATCCCTGGTGTGCGTCTCCACCTCGGCCAGGTCGCGCTGCCGGCCTTCCTCGGGCGTGCAGCTCCCGGCACCGTCGCGAGCACCCCCTCGTCTGCCTTCGCCGCTGCCGCCTCTCCGCCTCTGGACTCTCCACCCTGGACTCTTCTTTGGGCTCTCCTCGTTCGACTCTCTTCAGCTTCTCCAGCTACTGCAGGCTTCGGGCTCCAGACTTCCACACTCTTCTCTCCGTTCCGACTCCTTCTCGTTCTGCTGACTGACGAACACCGTCCTTTTATCCCCCCGTAGCTTCGCCTTTGACCCCCTCCCTTTGACCTTTCACCTCGCTCCCCATTGGCCCGAGAAAAAGTGGGCGTGAAGGCTTTTTGATCCACAAATTTGCATATATCGATCTTTCTGGAGGCGGGGCCAAATCGCCCCTCGCTCACCGATTGGACGGCAAAAAGTGGGAGTGTGTCGTTTTTGATCCGTTTTTGAAGCACAAAATCCGTGATTTTGTACACGCTGTTCAACGTGCGCCCTGCACGAGTCCAACACCAGTACCCACAGCGGGGCAAGAACGGTGGCGATGCTATGGTGGCGAGGTGTGACGGGAAGGTCGTGGCGGTTGTGGTGAAGCGGCGTTGTGGTTGGTGGTTGATGTTGTGGTTGTGGTGGTAATCATGGCGGTTGGTCCAAAATAAAGATAGTAAAAGAAAAACGGCTATCCTGAAGAGTCGCAGCTCGCATAAATGACATGTATTCCCACTAGACAACGGGTTTGGGCCTAACTACACATGCACTTACCGAGATACCTCACCTAAGGGACCTGAATGGTGGTTTGCGAATTTGGTAACCACAACAATATATATATATATATATATATATATATATATATATATATATATATATATATATATATATATATATATATATATATATATATACACACACTCTTAAAATTTCAAGTCAATCAAATGAAAATTGACAATTTTAGAAATTCGGTCCATGTTGACCTTTTGGCCGATGTAGACCTCAAAAATAATTGGTGGTTTAATTCAGTGACCTGAAATGAAAATCCTCTTCAAATTTCAAGGCAATCGGATGAAAATTGATGTTAGAAATGCAACCTTAGTTGCTGACCTTGGGCCTATGTTGACCTTTTGGTCGATGCTGATCTCAAAAATAATTGGCTGGTTGAATTCAGTGACCAAATATGCAACTCCTCAAATTTCAAGTCAATCGGATGAAATTTGACAATTTTAGAAAGTCGGTTTATGATGTCCTTTTGGTCGATGCTGACCTCAAAAATAATTGGCTTGTGGAATTCAGTGACCTGAAATATAAATCTTCAAATTTTAAGTCGTTCAGATGAAAATTGAGGATCTTAGAAATACAACCAAAGTTGTTGACCTTGGGCCTATGTTGACCTTTTGGTCTATGTTGACCTCCAAAATAATTGGCTGGTTGAATTCATTGACATGAAATATAAATCCGCTTTAGATTTCAAGTCAATTGGATGAAAATTGAGGAATTTACAAATATCAG
>NC_140965.1:90588385-90713385 GCF_056783735.1 Eptatretus burgeri
TGCCAAGCGAGCAGCTCGTTCTTCATCTGTTTCTTCTGCACGACGCCTTGCCTCACATCCAGTGATGTCTGCCAAGCGAGCAGCTCGTTCTTCATCCGTTTTTTCTGCCCGATGCCTTATCACACGCGTAGCATCGCGTGTCAAGCGAGCAGCTCTTGCTTCGTCAGATTCCATTGCGCATGCACGACGCGCAGCTTCGTTGTTTCGATCTCGTAAATGACGACTGGATTGGGGCATTGTGTTTATCTCAATAATTTATCGAGAAAATCGAGAAAGTAAAGAAATCGAGAAAGTAAAGAAATCGAGAAAGAAAGAATCCAGTAAGTCGAGAAATTGAGAAAAAAATCGAGAAAGAATACAGTAAGTCGTCACTATCCGGAAGTCCGGAAGTTATGTCCTCACTATCCGGAAGTTCGCATATTGCAGTTATGATTATTCGCAATTTAGTTTTAATGGCCAATTATTCAATGAGTGCCAACATATTTTGCCTTTTCGCAATGTCATCGCAAGGAAAAACACAAAGAGAAGAGAAGCCGTGGCCGTACGTGCAACCCCCCCCCAAAAAAAACATTTCAACCCCGTGCCAGAAAAAAAAAAACACACAGGCCATGCCGACGCAGCACCGTGTCCTGTTATTGGTTTGGTAAATAAATGGCCATAACCTGGGAAGCACTTGTCCGATTAATATCAAACCTTGAAAAGGCACATACTCAGGTCCCCAGCAATATACCTGGCAAGTTTCAATTAGATCGGACCAGTGGTTGTCGAGAAACAGCGGTCACAGACACACACACACACACACACACACACACACACACACACACTGCAGGAATTATAGATAGATGTGAAGCAGGGAAAGCAAGGAATTTGTAGGGTGTGGAAAAAGCAAAACAATTTTACGAAAGGAGACACAGAGCAGTCATCCCATTGGTTCTTAAACAGTCTTAACTTACGCTATGACAGGTGTCATCACATACACACACACAAATAATTCTGAAGCAGGAACTAAAATATACCCGTATCACATACAAGTGAAGCAAAAACCAACAGACAGTGATAAACAACTTTGTGTTGCAGTGTGTGAATGCTTTGAGGAAATGTGTGTCAGGATCCAAATGTTCTGAGTAATGTGTGATTTTCTGACGAGGCCCACTTTCTTTTAAATGGTCATGTTAACTCTAAAAACAACGTGTTTTGGGGTTCTAGCTCTCCTGTTAAAGTTCTTGAAAGGTTGTTGCACAGCCAGAAATGCACAGCTGGGTTGCCATAAGCAAATCGGGCATCATTGGGCCTTTCTGGTTTAAAGATGAAGAAGGGAACTTGGTAACCGTAACCACTGAACGGTACTTGAATGTTATCCAGAAGTTCTGCGTTATATTAGTGAGGAAGCACCACATCAACAGGGCTGTGCAATGGTTTCAGCAAGATGGGGCCACACCTCACACTTCCAACAGATCGATACAGTGGCTAAAACAGAAATTCAGTGATCAAATTGGCTTTAGGACAGATGGCATTTCTTCAGACCCATTCTACAAACCTCAACCCATCTTACTTCTATATTTGAGGTTACCTGAAGGATAGAGTGCACCAGGAGAGACCTCAGACTATTAACGACATCGAAAATGCAATTGCCACCAACATTAAAGCTATTCCAGTTCAGGAATGCACCCAAGTTATCGAGAACTTCACCCGGAGGAACCATTTGTGCCTGCAGCAGCAAGACAAAAATTTAGCACTTGTTTCGTGAAGTGTCTTCTGAAATCACTAGTTTCATTTTTGTGTTACTTTATTCGACATATTACAAAGATTCTTATGTATAAGACTCATGTTGTTTCAATGGAAAATTTGAAAAGTATAAAAACAACTTTCAGTTGTGTTGTTTTAAAAGTCATTCTGCATAAGTGTCTTTAAAGGTGAGATAGTCTTTGTCAGCATTGAATATTATGAATGTAAACTTTGTCAATATTGAAAATTTTGATTGTAGACTTGGTCAATATTGAATGTTATGAAGGTAGATTTTGTCAATATTGAATATTATGATGGTAGACTTTGTCAATATTGATTATAATGAAGGTAGACTTTGGCACCATTAAATATTATGAAGGTAGACTTTGTCAACATTGAATATTATGAAGGTAGACTTTGTCAACATTGAATATTATGAAGGTAGACTTTGTCAACATTGAATATTATGAAGGTAGACTTTGTCAACATTGAATATTATGAAGGTAGACTTTGTCAACATTGAATATTAAGAATGTAGACTTTGTCATTATTGACCGAGCATAGTGGCGTGCGCCTGTAATCCGGCGACTCGGAGGCTTGGGTTGGAGTGATCACTTGAAGACGGGAGCTCTGTACTGGGCCGCGCTATGGGAGGGCGTAGGACAGCCCGGAATCATGGCGAAACCCAATCCTTATCCCTGTGTCGTAAGAGGCGACCAGGGTTGCTTCAGGAAGGGCATCCGGTGTAAAACCTGTGCCAAATCAGTATGCGGATCATAATGGATGATCCGCTGTGGTGACCCTTAACGGGAGCAGCCGAAAGACGAACAACAACAACTTTGTCACTATTGAATATTATGAAGGTAGACTTTGTCAACATTGAATATTATGAATGTAGACTTTGTCACTATTGAATATTATGAAGGTAGACTTTGTCAATATTGAATATTATGAACGTAGACTTTGTCAATATTGAATATTATGAAGGTGGGCTTTGTCAATATTTAATTTTATGAAGGTAGGCTTTGCCCATATTGAATATCATAAAGACAGACTTTGTCAACATTGAATATTATGAAGGTAGACTTTGTCAATATTAAATATTATGAAGGTAGACTTTGTCAACATTGAATATTATGAAGGTAGACTTTGTCAACATTGAATATTATGAATGTAGACTTTGTCAATATTGAATATTATGAAGGTAGACTTTGTCAATATTAAATATTATGAAGGTAGACTTTGTCAATATTAAATATTATGAAGGTAGACTTTGTCAATATTGAATATTATGAAGGTAGACTTTGTCAACATTGAATATTATGAATGTAGACTTTGTCAATATTGAATATTATGAAGGT
This sequence comes from Eptatretus burgeri, assembly GCF_056783735.1. NCBI lineage: Eukaryota > Metazoa > Chordata > Myxini > Myxiniformes > Myxinidae > Eptatretus > Eptatretus burgeri. Next base: position 90,591,472 of record NC_140965.1, read on the forward strand.
ATACTTTGTCAATATTAAATATTATGAAGGTAGACTTTGTCAATATTAAATATTATGAAGGTAGACTTTGGCAATATTAAATATTATGAAGGTAGACTTTGTCAATATTGAATTGTATGAATGTAGACTTTGTCAATGTTGAATTGTATAAAGGTAGACTTTGTCAATATTGAATATTAGAAAGTTAGTCTTTGGTATTATTGAATATTAGAAAGTTAGTCGTTGGTATTATTGAATTTTAGAAAGTTAGTCGTTGGTATTATTGAATGGAAATAATCAACTGCGAATTTGTTACCATTGTGAAATTATATTTTTTCAAGAGAATTTGGTCATATTTTTATGCCTCCACTGACAAAGTTGCCAGAGGCATTATGATATCTGATTGCCTGTTGGTGGTTAAGTATGTTCATCCATCCATGCTAATTACCTCCACCACCAAAGGTGAAGGAGATTATGTTTTCACCCCTTTCTGTATGTTTGTCTGTTTGTTTGTCTGTCTGTGTTCAGGATATCTCAAAAAGTTGTGGACAGGTCGGGTGTGTGACAACGACTAACTCATTAGATTTTGGTGACGATCCGGATCTGGATCCGGATCCGGTGACTAGAATTTTTAAAGTGATTCTTCAACATTGAGAGATAGGGTCAAAACCGAAATATAGAATATTTCAAAAAATATATTGAGCCTGATATGTTCTCGTGGATCAGGCATTGTGTGGCAGAGGTATGCGCTCTACCGAGTACCCTTGTAGTTTTCTTTGTTTTCTCTGCAACTGCTCATCTGATTGAAACTAAATTTTCACCATAGGAATGACTACTCATGTAAAATGTTTTAATGATAATTATGACACCGTCGGTCACGTGTGGCAGTCTTGTTGGAAAAAGGAAAAACTGTGGACCTATGTATCTCCGAAACTGCTTCATGGAAAAAATTTAAACTTGGAACATGTAAAGTACTCCCCATGGAAAATAGCATTTTTTTTTTTGATGTCACAGGTGGGTTCGTTATGATGTTATAAATGCACACACGAATGCTTTATCAGATAAGTATGAAAATTTTTGAGGGTCATTTAGGGCTAAATTGTATGGGGGAAGAAATTGATGACATAATTGGTCACGTGGTTCGGCAGCCATTTTTTTTTAATCAAAGCCGTCAATAATAATGTGGGAGATGGCATATCTGTCAATGTCACCACACCGAAGAGCGCCATTCTAGTTTGTTTATACTTGAATGTAGGCATACAAAAATGTTCAACAGAGCAGCTTCACATTCGTTGACAAAAATACATTGTGGTGATAAATTGTGAAAAAGATTACAAAATCAGGAAAGCAATATTAAATCTGGAGAAATAATTGTTAGGTCAATCAGATTCCCTTGAATAATTTCATCATAAGAATGTACTGGAAATATTGCAACAGGGTTATCACAGTACTACTATTAGATCTTCAATGACTCCAATTAATCCCACTTTCTTGTGGAATAGAAAAAGGATGAAGTTTATCCAAAGTCTTTCATAAACTAACTGGCGAGGCCCAATATTCAACTGAAGGTGGTATGAATTTGGAATTTGCCCAAGTTGTGGGTGATAAATTGTCTACTCTTCTTGAAAGACGGCATGGTATTTTTAACATCCACCAAGTAATTCGAGCCAAAAGGTGCTTAGCTTAATGTCTTTAACTGGGATGGCGTACTTTGTGATGCAATGCCCTGCCTGCAAAGCACCAATCAGACAGTTTATTCATGTCAGGCCTAGAATCAAAGCCAGACTAGACAGCTCAAAAGTAAGTGTGCTATATCTCCACCAGCCTATCATACAACAGGATTATCACAAATACTGTATAATATATGCAAAATACCTCAGCATTAATATGCTTAATGAAAGCCACTCTTATGGTCAAAATGCTCTGATTTCTGCTGCAAATTCTGACAATGTCTTTGTGCCATCCTGTATCACCCACATGTGCAGTCATCAGACCATGAAGAACTTGATGTATATTGCCAAGGTGTTGATCGCAAAGGGACAGATTACATACTATTTGGCAGGCAAACATCTTTTGCAATCTTCTGTACACAACACCCAGAGGAACTATAATATCCTTGCTCTCAATCCGAACATATCTGAGCAGTGTCTCACCACTGTAATTTCATTTCCATTTGGCAGTTGTTCTACAAGACCAAGAAAATGTTTTTCTACATCAGATAAACGTTTACGGAGGGATCTAGCATGCCAGTTGTATTCATAAAAAACTGTTGTAGTTAGGTAGCTCCATCCTCTAAATTGAAAGCAACAACAAGTGCAGCTACCCAACTGGCAAGGCTCTAGTCCTACCTGAATCTCCTGGACCAGGACCTAAGCCTTGCCTGCAGGGCAGCTCTGATAGTTGGGGGTTCCTTCATTTTCAAACATGCCAAATGCATTGTGATGTGTTTGAAATTCAATGAGATAGTCTGTGTTTCGGGATGAAGTGTGTGTGTGTGTGTGTGTGTGTGTGTGTGTGTGTGTGTGTGTGTGTGTGTGTGTGTGTGTGTGTGTGTGTGTGTGTGTGTGTGTGTGTGTGTGTGTGTGTGTGTGTGTGTGTGTGTGTGTGTGTGTGTGTGGAGAGAGGGGTGTTGGGGCGAAGAAGATTGGTAAACAATATTATCAAAAGTACTGACACAGTAAGAAAATCTTCAGGGTTATCAATCCATTATCCTGTATACCATTTAGACTTGGGTATGCTGGGTTATCAATCGACTGTCCTATATTCCATTTTGACTCGGGTGTTAGTCTACGTTTGGCAACAAGCACAGTTTGAACCTTCACTAACACTCAAACCTGATGTTGTTAAAGCATGAGGAAGAATATTTTGCCATTTTTTATTTTTCTTTTGCTACAGTCTGTCAATAATTTTGACTTGTCTTGTATTCAAAATTGACATGACTTCCCATCTTCCATTGCACCTTAACAACATTAGCGAAAGTTTACTTGGGAAGGTCCATTGTGATTGAAATGTCACAAACCTCTGACACCAAATTCGATGGTGAAGATCAGATTGTTTACCTAATTATATGTTTATCATTTTTGATACTAACCAAACACTTTATAAAGTATATGCTGTTTTACAGTATCATGTCACAAAAATATGCAGCTATTGAGTTGGGTTGGATAATCTGAAGCATTGACATGCTGTCATAATACTTTGCTTAATGTATAATGAAAGAATAAATTATAGTTAGAAACGTAATGGAAATAGCGAGTAAGAAAGCTGTGCAGAGATTGGAGGAAAGGGAAAGGACAGAAACTTTAGTTTGTTTTCATTTATGTGCAAACACCTCCTTGAGGATAAATGATAAAGAGACTGATGAAAGTCCTAGAATTAAGAATAAAAGTGGAAACAAGGCCTTTGGTACAGAAAATTTCATTACTTGAACATCCTGGAAATACACAATGAAAACTAGAAGATATGTAAGCTCATTCAATTACAAACATCACCCAACATCGCCATCGACGATTTCTGGTGATATCAAAGGTCAATGGCAACACCATGCCTGGGTTGGTCGGCTCTGTTTCTTACAGCAGTGAAAATGGAGATAAATCCCCATATCATTAGTACAATAGTTACTGGTAAGTTGAACCAAGTTGTCGTTAAGGCTTTTCTGGCTTTGCTAAATGGACAACACCCAAAAAAGCTCGATTTGAAGCTGAGAATCCCCACAATTAGCTCAGCAGAAGTCCATCAATAATGCTCCAAACAAAGCTCTCTCATTCATATATTAATTTATATTATATAATCAAATAAATAGATGTGATCTGTGACCTATTATATATGAATAAATAGATGTGTCACAAATCTCTGGCACCAAAATCACTTCCAGGTGTGTGTTATGTCGATACATGGGCTTTGTGCCACAAATAGGAAGGCCTGAGGCAGAGAAGCAGGAGTTCAGGGTAACACTGGAGAGGATTATGGGAATGGTTGAGCTGGAGGTGATGCTGTGCATTGCAGGAGACTTCAAGTGTGGAGCCAGGTGAAGAGGAATGTGTTGGTAAACTTGGATGGGTAATGATGAATAGAAAGGGTTGGGAGTTGGAGGCAAGAAATGGCATAGCAATAACTAGTTCATTCATCCATAAGTGGGAGAGCCATCATATTACTTACAGGAGAGGGCAACACAAAATGGAACTGAATTTGTTGGTCGTTTGAAAGCATAAGTTGTGTAGGATCAATGACACCATCCAGCACAAGCCCATGTTGTTTGCTGTATGCATGCAGAAAAGAAAGGAAGTGAAGAGCAACGTTCAGAAGATGATAAAGTCGAGTAAGTGAAGGGACATGTTGCTATAGAGTACAAGGAGAGGGTGAGGCCAAAGTATGAAGAACTTCTTGAAAAAGCCAAAGGTTTGGAGGAGTGGAAGAAGTACAGTGAGACTTTTAGGGAAATCACAGAAGTTTTGCGTGGAAGTATATCAGGAAAGGGTACAGCATCAAGGAATATAAACCAGGTATGGTGGGTGGAGGAAGTAGTGAGGCTAGACAGTGAGAAGAAGGAGGTTTGGAAGAGGATCAAGGATAGAGGGGGGTAGGGAGGGGGCAACCAGTTCCATGGTTGATGCACTTGTATGGGGAAAATAATAAATCAGTAAGGAGACCTGTGGATAACACAAGAATGATATGGAAGTGACTGGTGCAGCAAGTTAGAAAAGGATGGTGGGAAGAAGATAATATATAAATTGGCTCATGACCGGGATGAGGATGGGAATGACATGAAGGGGGGAGGGGCTGTAATTAAGGATGATGATGGGAAGCGAGTGACAGAGGACAGCAATAATGAAGTTATGGGAAGTCTATTTTAAAGAGCTGCTGAACCAGGAGGAAACAGCTGCAAGCCAAAGCTGCCGTGTTATTTAGAAGTTAAAGTGAAATTTGTGGAGATCATGAGGAAGAGGTGCATTAAAGAGGATGAAGAAGGGAAGAGTGCCAGGCATTGATTAGTATGTATGGAGATGCTAATTGCAGTGGGAGAAGTTAAATAATAGTATATGTATGAGAGAGGGTTCGATCCCAGAGGATTGGACAACAGGGCTAATTGTGCCGATATGGAAGAGGAAGGGCAATGCACATGATTCGGGGAAGTACAGAAGCATTACACTCCTGACTCATGCCATGAATGTACTGGAGAGGATTCTGGATTTTAGTACAAGGAATAGTGTGCAGAGGGAATTAGGTGAATAACAACAGGGGGATAATGGATGGAATGTTCATGCTGAGATAGTTGGTGAAGAAGAGGTTGGAGATGGAAGATGAAATGACATTAGGATTTGTGCATCTTAAGAAGGCCGACGGCACTCTCCTGAGACAGACAGTGATGATGACACCAAGAGGAATGGGAGTGCCGTTAGCAGAAGTTAGGTTGATGGAAGATATGTATGGAGGAAGGAAAGGAAGAGTTTTGGTTCATCCTCGGATGTTAGAGGAGTTCAGCATGAACATTTGGTTTCGGCAGGCAAGCTCTCTCAGCCCACTCATGTTTATCATGGTGATGGAGATGGTTAGCCGGACGTTCAGTTTGGCATTTTTAATATGAAATCAGCAAACCTGAGAAATGAGCAAAGCCCATTCAAATGGTTACCAATTAGAACCCTCTGGAATTACCCTTTAGAATTCTCTAGAATTACCCATTAGAATCATCCTTTATAACCCTTCAGAATTACCAATTATAACCCACTAGAATTACCTCTAGAATTTATAATTACCCTTTAGAACTCTTTAGAATTACTATTTGGAACACTTTAGAGTTACCCTTTAGAACACTTTAGAATTACCCTTTGGAACACTTTAGAATTACCCTTTTGAATACTTTAGAATTACCCTTTGGAACACTTTATAGTTACCCTTTGGCACACTTTATAGTTACCCTTTAGAACACTATAGAATTACCCTTTAATACACTTTAGGATTACCCTCTAGCATTACCCTTTAAAATTACCCTTTAGAACACTTTAGAATTACCCTTTAGAATAACCCTATGGAATTATCTTTTAGAATAACCCTTTAGAATTATCCTTTAGAGTTTAGAACACTTTATAATTACCCTTTAGAATAACACTTTATAATTACCCTTTAGAATAACACTTTAGAATTATCCTTTAAATACCCCTTTAGAATTATCCTTAAGAACACTTTATAATTATCCTTTAGAACACTTTATAAATACCCTTTAAAATACTTCAGAATTACCCTTTAGAATTACACTTTAGAATTTCACTTAAGAATTACACTTTGGAATTTCCATTTAGAATTACCCTTTGGAATCCTTTAGAAATACACTTTAGAATTACCCTTTAGAATTAACCTTCAGAATAACCTTTTAGAACACTTTATAATTACCCTTTAGAACACTTTATAATTACCCTTAAAAATACTTCATAATTACCCTTTAGAATTACACTTTAGAATTTCACTTAAGAATTACACTTTGGAATTACCATTTATAATTATCCTTTAGAACACTTTATAATTACCCTTTAGAACACTTTAGAATTACCCTTTGGAATAACCCTTTAGAATTATCCTTTATAACACTTTATAATTACCCTTTAAAATACTTCATAATTACCCTATAGAATTACACTTTAGAATTTCACTTAAGAATTACACTTTGGAATTACCATTTAATTATCCTTTAGAACACTTTAGAATTACCCTTTAGAATTATCATTTCGAATAAACCTTTAGAATTATCCTTTGGAACACTTTTTAATTATCCTTTAGAACACTTTATAATACCCTTTAGAATAACACTTTAGAATTTCACTTAAGAATTACACTTTGGAATTACCATTTAGAATTACCCTTAAGAACACTTTAGAATCACCCTTTAGAATCCTTTAGAATTACCCTTGAGAACACTTTAGAATTACCATTTAGAATTACCCTTTAAAACACTTTAGAATTACCCTTAAAAACACTTCAGAATTACCCATTAAAATTACACTTTAGAATTACACTTGAGAATTACCCTTTAAAACACTTTAGCAGGACCCTTTAGTACACTTCAGCCTTTAAAATACTTCATAATTACCCTTTAGAATTACCCTTTAAAACTTTAGAAATACCATTTAAAACACTTTAGAATTGTACTTTAGGATTACCCCTAAAAACACTTTAGAATTACCCTTTAAAACACTTCAGAATTACCCTTTAGAACACTAGAATTACCCTTTAGAATTACACTTTATAACCCTCTATAATTACACTTTATTACTCCTTAGAATTAAACACGGTGGAATAGAAAGGTTGTTCTTCTTCATTTTTTGAGGGACGGTTGGATGGATGATTGGACGTATGGAAGGACGGACAGATGGAAGGAAGGATATGGCCAAATATTGAAGTGGCTTCACCGTCTAAAAATGAAAGGTATTCTGGGAAAGATGTTGCATGTGGATGGTCTGGCTGTTGAGGCAGAGAGTAAGTGGGAGATGCAGGAAGTACTGGGGAGTGGAAGTGGGCATTCTGAAAACATGGATTGATGATGAGTATGGAGAAAATAGAGTTAATGTGGATCAAGCAGCAGAGAAAGGAAATTGATATCAAGTTCACGGGGAAGGAGATCAGGCAGGGAAATCGATTTCAGTTTCTGGGGGGGGGGCGACAGTAATGGGGGATGGTGGTTTGGAGACAGAGGTGAGGAGTAGAATACGGGTGGGTGTGAATGTGTGGTGGAGGATGGAGGAATTGATGACAGATGGAAAAATATTGAAGGAATTAAAAGGGAAGGTTCTGATGAAGTATGCAATGCCGGCATACTTTTACAGTCTGGATACTGTTGCACTAACAGAAAGACAACAGAGGCTGCAGATTTGCGAGAACAACTGGGTCAGGAGGATTGCGGGAGTTAAGAGGGGTGGGATAGAATGATTGATGAACCAAGAGAGGAGATTGGCATGCAGATGAGCTTGTCGGGGAGATTGGTAAAATCCGGCTGAAGTGGATAGCCACTTGCTAAGGATGAAGCAAAAGAGAATGGCAAAGAAAACGGATAAGTTGAGGGAGTGAGGTAGAAGAGAAAGAGGTAGGCCGCAGCTGATTTGGAAAGATTGTGTGAAGAGGGATGTCAATAATGTGGGGGTGGTTGGAGAATGAAGAAAGTTGGCTAAAGACATGGGGGAGTAGAGGAGTATCGTGTTCAAAGCAGGGCAGAAACTTGCGATCATCCGGCCTCCCCATTATAAATGGACTAGAGGAAGAAGGAAGTTCAATCAGTACTCAAATACACAAACCACGCAATGCTCTGCAATGCTCTAATTTTCATGACATACCAGTTTTCTCAATCCTTTACACTCAGACATGGAAGTGGAGGAGAGCTAGGAACATGGGAAAATAGGGAAAGAGGAATGTACATATGGTGTGGGAGAGAAAAAAAATTGTTGTTTATGTATACTACATGGTTTGTTAGGAGCTGTCAATAGATTACATAATGCAGAATGGTGGTTGGTCCAGCATAACAAATTGGTGTGGAGGTTGGGGGGGGAGCAGATTATGGAATTATTGAGGGAGGGCTTTTGCCCAGATGAGTCAGGAGAAAATGAAGATTTGTGCATCAAATCATTACAGAGCATGGAAGAGAGAGGCAGGCTTTAAGATTGCTGAAAATTATATTTTGGAAAATCTGAATGGTCCCTTGAGGTCACACCATTGCAGCAATACATAGTCAGGTTGGGAATTAAACCGAGATTGAACAGATATGAAAAAGTTTAACAGCTCAAATGTAAGTGCACTATGTCTGCACCATCTTGTTTCACTCCACATGCTCAATAGATATTCCCAAATTATAATGAACATAAATTGTTATTGTTTTCGAGTTTGTATAGGTCTATATAGTTTGCTTTTGTTTAAATAATGACTGAAGGTTAATGAAAAGCAGCAGATGAGAACAAAAATATATTTTTAGTCCAAAATCTCATGGAGCCGAGAACCTCTTGCATTACCCATCAGAAGAATAGAAGACAAAACAATGGATTGCTCGAGTCAATGACAATAACACCGATCCATCTGTTCATATAACCCCATGGGGCCGCCAGCAAAATTAACAGCAATGAGAATAAGAAGTGGTAATGAAGGAGGTTGATAAACCTTACACCAACCAAACCAATAGAAAGAATCTCGAATTTGGCCATGGTACAGGTTCAAATGCCTATTACTGAACGAGATCGCAAGGGATCGTTAATGGCCACTTTGTAGATGAAACAACCGGCCCAATGCTTCCTCCAAAGGAGCAAATTCTGGCTGTTGCATTTGAATAGCTGTTTTTGTCATCTGGGAATAGCGCCCATGAACAATAATCTCAGACGCAAGAATGCTACCAAAATGAGAAATTCTGAAGTCCCTACAAATGCAACCACAACCTAATTATTACAGTGATGAAATATTATAGGTTATTTGAAAAACAATAAATAATGGAGCACTGACTCCAAGTTTCTGTAATGATGATTGACCAGCATAGAAAGCGGTGGACTGAGCAACTCGGTGGTGTTGTAGGTAAAGCCTTGTTACATTGCCCTTACTGGCTGGTGTGGGTTTGATTTCCATGGTCGCACATCAGACACTTTCTACACTCCTGCGATGTAGTGGTGACTTGTCCAGGATTAATTATAGCCTTAGAAACATCCACGACTTGTCCTGAGTGCCCCCATACTTTGGCAATGGGCTTATTTGGACTCCACAACCAACACCATCTGAAAGCAGTGATGTTACGAGATAAAGAATGAATGCAGTCATAGAAGCAGAGATCAGAACATAGATGAAAAGCTCGAATGAAATCATAATTTGTAAAAGTGGTAGCCCGATATATTCTGCGACTGGGCAAGAGTAATGGTTTGACAGGTGAGACTTAAGGAAAGGTGTGTCTTCAGGGTTTCTCTCCAAGCCAGCAGTGTAACACCTTCCTTCATGATAAAGGAGGCTTTTTATCATAACCGCAACCATTTCAAGGTACTCTCTACTACTTTTTTAATGGTCACAATTAATTTCACCTTCTTGAAAGTAAGTTAGTCCGTCAGATAGACATTAAACTGGGTGTCCTGTCTGTCACTGTTAGTTGGGAGACGTTAAAGATCCCACTGTTTGTTTCGCGTGAAGAGGACGCCAGTTATGCTGACACCGTAAACAAGCTACAAAATCCTGCCTGAATGTGAAGGGGCAATGCAAGCTGCATCGGTGACACAGTCACGCACCAGTAATGAGGTAATCAACGGGCTGAATTCGGAATTGAATCACAGTCCGATACACATTCACTAACGGCAACCCTATGTAGCACAGACGCAACAAGTTTGCTGACGGCATTTGTGGCAGGTATGAACAACAGTATAATTTCGGAATTTTGACCACTTTTGAAAGAATATTTCACAGTACAACAGTCATTTTCCTTACTAAACAACAACACATTTTTCCATGAAAACTTCTCATTCTGATGATGTTCCTGCATCTCTATCAGTCGGTCTTGAACATAATGGAGCTGCACTGTTCATGGTTTGCAATCACAGTCGCCTGTTCGACCTCGTGGTTCACCATTGATACCACTTGCCAAAATGCATTCAAGGCTTTTGAAAACCATATAGCCTGGTTGATCAAACCTATCCTGGGCTCCCACATTTGCTGAATCAAATGTCTGATTCCTGATTCGGTGTGAATGGTCTCTTTTGGTGTTTCAGGGTAGACAGGAGCTGCTTCGCCAGTTTCATATCACACCTGGGTGTCCTCCTCCTTCGTCGTAAACTGGGGTCAGTAAAGCAAAGCTTCTCCTCCATTTGACATCTGCTAGCATTAGGTGGTGGATGTTAAAGATCCCACGGTATCTTTCATGAAGAGTAGGTGGCTATCAGCAAGCATGCTCTCCAAATTAAATATTCCTGCCTCAACCAGCTCCATTCAAAAGGCAACCCTGTCCATTCTCTTGACTATTTAATTAAGATGAATAGTCTTTGAGAGTTTTTTTAATAAATGAATATATTTTAAAGGCAATAATTTTTTTTGTTGTTTTTGCTGTTTTCAAAAAGTATTTCAAACACAGCATGATCTGTAGATGATTTTTCAGATGATGGCAATGGAAGGTATCATAAAAGCAAATGGCATAAATATGACGTAATTCATTGTAATATGTATATTGTCATATCATCGTATTTGCATGTTATTTAACTGCAGAAGCCAAACTGTTTGTAACTTGACCTTTTTAGGAAGATGCCAGAAGTTTTTGCATGGAATGTTAGGCAACACATTATTATATTTTAAATTTTTAACCAAACAAAAATGGATAATTGTGGATCATCCTCATCCTCATCATCAATGTACCATATTCTTTCCAGAGTAGAGTGTCAGTGCAGTTGAAGGAGTTTCTTGGCAAGGGTTATACTGGAAATTTTGACGTTCTCATCTCAGCAGTAAGTTACAGCAAGAATTTGTAATTTGTTCCATGGTGCGAGCGATAACTCGCCTACTCTTCGCGAAAGATGCCATGAGATCTTTTTTTTTCTTCTTGTTTTTCGTTTTTTTAATACATTATCGAGGCTCATATGAGAACAAACACACAACACACAGCAAGGGGGGCATGAGACAAGAGGGGCGGGAGAGGGATAAAACAGTGGGAAACACAGACATTATATCTGTGGAAGGGAGAGGGATGGGGCGGGGAACATTGGGTATACAAGATGGACATTACACGGACTTTCAGGAATGAAAGCAGGGAATTTGAAGGAGGTGGGTTTGGGGTGGATTAACGGGGTGGATTAACGGGGGTAGAAAAGATCGAGGTTTTGGATGGGGGAAGATAGGTGTTTTACCAGAAGTAGTTTGTTGGCGGACCTTGAGTGCCCTGCGGAAATATGGTGGGGACATATCGCAGACAGAGCGGAGGGGGGGCGAGACCAGAGAGGAGACGGTAGAAGACAGAAAGACCACCGTCCTGCCTGCAGTGAGAGAGTGAGAGGCCCAAAGACTCAGCCTCATCGCGGGAGATACCAATGATCCTACACCCCTTGGTTTCCACAGCGTGAAGCCGAGAAAGGAGAGAGGCAGGGGCACCAGCCTAGAGGGGAGAGCAGTACTCCATCAGGCTATAGATGAAAGCTTTGTCTGTGGTCAGGAGCTCAGGTGGGCCGAGAAAGGACTTTGCACGACAGAAGATTCCCAGTCGGCGACTGGCTTTGGAGGACAGTTTGGAAATGTGGCTTTCCCAGGAAAGATCATGGCAGATAGTGAGACTCAGAAGCTTGAATGAAAGGACTACTTCCAGAGGATTGTTGAGAAAGTAGATGGGGGGAGGGGGGGGTTCTAAATGGTTCTTTTGGAGAGACATAGTGAGAGTGTGAGATTTGTCAGGATTGAAAGACACGTGTTGGACCAGTTTGTGATTTTATCCAGAACTGCAGAGAGGGAAGAAGCTGCGGCTTGCCAGTCTGAAGGATGACAGATGGTACGACTGTACGAGAGAGGGTGGAGTAATCAGCAAAGAGATAAAGAGCATTTTCCAGAGTGTCGGAGAGATCATTGATGAAAACCAGAAAAAGAACAGGGCCCAGAATGCTACCTTGAGGAACTCCAGCCTGGACAGGAAGGGGGGATGAAAGAACTCCATTTAGGGCCACATGGTGACCGCGACAGGAGAGGAAGTCTGCGAGCCATGAGTGGAGATGGCCTTGGATACCATAGGAAGAGAGTTTGGTGAGCAGGGCAGGGTGCCAGACCGTGTCAAAAGCACGCAATATGTCTAGGGATACGGCTCTGATTTCAGGTCTGGCATTGAGAACCTCCAGCCATTGTTGGGAGAACAGAAGCAGCATATCCAGGGTAGAGTGGCCTGGTCTGAAACCAAATTAGTGATCGGAAATGAAGCTATTGGAGAAGAGGAAGGATTTAATGTCTGAAGTGATGATGGATTCCATAACTTTGCTGATGATTGGGGGAAGGCTGATTCATCTGTAGTTGCAGGGATCTGTTTTAGCACCTTTTTATGCAGGGCAATAATGTTTGCTGATTTCCAAGCAGATGGCAGATGACCTTGAGCAAATGAGAGGGTAAATAGAATAGAGAGAGGGTGTGCAAGAGCAGAGGAGCAGGTTTTTAGGACACGTGGGCTGATGCCATCTTGAACGGTTGCAGAATCTGAGTTGAGGTTTGACAGCAAACTTTCCACTTTGTCAGAAGAAAAGGACACAGAGTCCAGGGACAGTTGGGTGTGACTGGGTAAGGTGGGTACAGAAAGCAATGGGTTTTGCACACCAGATTTCGATGCAAACACCAAGTTTAGGCATTCAGCCTTTTCACGTGCAGTATCAGCAGTACGGCCATTTGAGTTAAGGGAGGGGATGGAGCGGGAGCACGCACCAGAACCAAATTTGATGAGACACCACCAGGATCTGGAGGAGGGAGAGGGGTTTGAGAGTTCGGACTTGAGATTAGAAAGATGTTTTCTGGTTCTCCTGAGGGTAGACACACATTTATTCTGAGCTTTATGGAAGGAACTGAGATTACCCTAAGTTGGGTTTGTTTTCCATGAGGCAAAGGCAAGTTGTTTCAGAACAACTGCCTCGCCACAAGCTTCAGTGAACCATGGGCGGGAAGAAGGGTAGGACAACTAAAGATGAGAGGGGATAAATCTTTGCATGAGAGAGAGCAAGTTTATTTGAAAGAATTCCCAGGATGAGGTGATGTTGGAGAAAGTAGCGATGGAAGACCAGTCTGGAAGCTTGATGGCTGCTTTGAGACCCTGCTCGTCAGCCTGAGTGTAATGCCAGACTCGATGGAATTGAGGTGGTTCTCCAATAACAGCTACAGAGATGTTTACTTTGACAAGCATGTGGTCAGAAGAACTGATTGGAGCAGAGTAATAACAGCAGATATTGTCAGGGAAGTTTGTCAAAATCAGGTCCAGAAGAGATGGCGATCTGTTGTTTGAGATCTGGGTCGGGAAGTTGACTGATTGAGTCAGTCCCAATGAGTGGCAGAAGTCTTTTGCTGAAGTGCCATGGCAGGTAAGAGAGGTACCCACACCAGCCAACTAGCATGACAAATTAATTCACCACACATATAGAAGAGAGAGTTCAGATGAGAGGATAGAAGTTGGTCCATGTTTTCGGAAAGTGAGGTGTAAATGGAGTCATCAGTGTTTGGTGGACGATACAGCACATGTATAAACATGAGGTGTGAGTGGAGGGGGAGCCGTAACCAGAGGTATTCCTGGGGGTGTGGGGGAGTGAGGGCAGTGCATGGAGAGTGAGGAGTCGAGTCTGATAAAGAGAGCAACTCCTCCACCAGGACGAGGCTCTGGTCTGTCATACCGGAGGAGGGAGTAACCGGGAGAGATACGAGGGAGTCAGAGACGTGTTGAGGGAGGAAAGTTTCTGTTCGGCAAATTATGTCTGATTTGTCAGTGGCAAACCTGTATAGAAAGATGTCAGGTTTGAGTGAAGGCCCTGGATATTTGAGGTCCACACTGTTAATGAAATGGGAGGGGAGGAGGCTTTGGTTGCAGGGGAGGGTAGGGGGGGAGGTAAGGAAAGTTGTTTAAAGAGTGTGGGGGATTGCATAAGATCTTGGGGAGGGGCTGGATGAGGAGGAGAAAAGGCTCTGTGGTGTTGGGTTGAAGTACAATGAGGAGTAATGAGAGAGGGGGCATAAGCAAGATTTGAGGAGGTAGAATGATGAGATGGAGGAGAGAGGGCAGGGGAAGGAAGGCAGCTGTGTGGATGAGAGGGGGGGCAACTTTGAGAAGGGTAAGTGAGGAGGGAGAAGGGTGAGTGGGGAAAGTTGAGGGAGAAAGTTGAGGGGGGAGATTTTGAGACACATGAGAGCGAAGCTTCGAGAGGAAAAAGTGTGATGGTTGCTTTGAGAGGGAGGGGTGAATTGGCATTGAAGTTGAAAAAAAATTGACGATTGAAGGAAATCGAGCATGCATAGAAGACTGGGGTTTTTTTTTTAAGTTTTTAGTTCTGAAAAGTGACTAAAGACGTTTTTTGCGGGATGCAATAAAGGCAAATTAAGAGAATGGAGAGAAGAAACATTGTAATAGTTGGATTTTTTCGACAAGGTATGAAGGAAATGTCGAATTGAGAGCAGTCTGTGGAAATGGAAAAAGAGTTGTGAATTATGATACAGTAATGAGAACCACACGTGTGAAAGAGGAAGATAAAGCATTTTAAGAGATAGTTTTTTCGTTTTTTTTTTTATAGAGATTGCATTTGATTGGGTGAAGGAGAGAGGTTGAGGAAAAGATCGTGGGGTGAATGGTGAATTTGGATCGGTAAACGCAGAGGGTGGAAACAGATCACGTGGTTACAGGAGAACCACATGGATACGGGAAGTGTATAGTTCGAAGTGAATTTATTTATTGTTTTTTTATTTTAAATATGGATTGCATAAGATTTGGAAAAGGAAAGGTTGAAGTAAAATTGTGGAGGTGTATGGTGAATTTGGAAGGGTAAGCACAGAGTGATGCTGATGGATCAATGAAAAGTTACAGGAATACGGCAGAGAGACACGTGGTTACAGGTGGTGTATAGTTAGGAAGGATACAAGGATTTTTTTTATTTTTTGTTGGATTTTTGAAGATTAGATAAAATTGGAGGATGGATGGTTGTCGGAAGATATCGTGAAGGTAATGGTGAGAGTGAGTCAGCTCAAATCGAAGAAAGATGGTGTGCCGGAAGAAGGAGGAAGAAGAAGGAGGAGGAGGAGAAGGATTGCTACTCGTGGGTATGGAGTGAGAAAGGGTTGTTCTTTTTTTGTTGTTTTTGAATTTAAGACAGACAGAGTGTGTTGTTTGGAGGGAATAGATGGGGTGGGGGCGAGCATTATTAAAGTGGGGAAGACAGGAATTGAATCGTAATAGGTAGAGAATACAAATAAAATGATCGAACACCAAGACGGGAAGGACGGGTAGGCCTCAAGGAGCCCAATAAGACAAGATTTACGAAAACGCACAAAATAGCACGATTTTTGAAACAAAACCGAACTAGGAACGCACACGAAGCATATAGGTGAGAAAATAAACAGTAAAAACGTGACAGATAACAACCGGAAACTTAACTTTGAGAAAGTCGGCAGAGACCCCTGAAAGAACCAGCTGTCTCTCCAAACCCAGAACCGGAAGTCATAAGATTGGGTGAAGGAAAGGTTTAGAGGCCCGGTCACACCTTGACGTTTTAGCCAACGTATGCCGATTTTTGAATTTTTTTTCTAAAACGCTGGCACACATTGAATACGTTATGGGTAAGTTTTGATAACATTGAGAGCACGCTGAAAAACACTGCCATACGTCGTTGTACGCTGGCTTTAAACGTTGTACTTTTTGGTTGTCCTCAAATTTTTTCATGCTTGAAATTTCACGACGTATGCCGGCGTATGACTCACACCTTCCACTACGCTGGCCACAAGTTGTATGCACGGTCTGCGATCGTTGACAGACGTCAACACATGCTACTTGTAAGTTAATCATAAGTTGAGACACGCCGAGGTAATGTTTAGCGTACCCGAAACTTATTTCTAACCTATGATTAACGTGTTGTTGGCACGTTACGCCATCGTTGCCACACATCGACAGATGTTACTTTTAAGTTACTCATAGGCTAAAAGACGTCGGTAGAATGGATCGTCCTTGCGTCAGCGTCCACGGCCAGGACACTTATTTGCAGCATTCTTCAAACTTTTCTTTGGCATGACGAGGATGTTCACACTTCGATGTCTAGCTTGGCTATGATTCCAATTGTCCATCGGCAGCGTCTATTTAAAATAGTCGAGTTTGAGCGTTTTAACACGTTCAGAAGAAACGCTTCAAATTTCAAAACCCCACCGTCAAAAAACAAAGGCAAGTGACAGCAATTTTAATCGTTCATTGTAAACAATGAAAATAGTTGAGTGGTACCGTTTAAAAGTCGTTGAGTGTAAAAAAAATCCAATTGTTGAGCACAAGCGTCTACTTTCAATAGTGGAGATGCAGCCATTTAAATCGTTGAGTGGCAGCCTATGAATAGCAAACCCTACGTCACCGGCAAAGATAAACTGCCGCACGATATGGATAAGTTAGGCCATCGTTGGGCATAGTTTGTGAACGCCGGCTTCACGATAATTATTCGTTGGTATATCATATCTATAAGTAATCAAAGCGCTCTATGCACATTATTAGTTCATTGTGCATTTGTCCAACCCGTTATGAATAGACCTAAATCGTAAAAACAAGCTATAGCTCATTGTTGAAAAAGCCCCATAAAAAATTAGCCACGAAGAACTTCGAACAATGGTGAAAAGATGTCTCCTACCCGTGGACACGCGGACGCAAGGACGATCCATCATAACCCACACCCTCCCCCTCACACTCACCTACGACTGCCAACATTAACAAACTACTACTAATACTGATACTGATACTGTTACTGCTGACATGGACATCGACTCAAAAAGGACTCGAAAACACTGTTGGGTTCCCCTTTTATGAGCAGCATTTTTATATACCAATTCCCAAAACCGCTGGGAACACGACTTTATATGGCAGTTGTAAGCTAGAAACACGTTCATTTATTTTTTTTTTGTCGACCGGAAGACGTCATTGGAATACGTCTACATACGTCGATGTGTGTTGGGACTACGTAAAGAATTGGTTAAAAGCACGTCAAACATAAGTTAGAAATAAGTTTCGCGTAAAAAAAGACATTACCGCGACGTGTTTCGACTTATGAGTAGCTTATAAGTAGCCTTTGTGTACGTGTGTAAGCGTCCACATATCGTGTGTAAAACTTATCCCCATCGCATGCGGAACGTGTGTCATACGCCGAGTACGTCCAAAAATTTTGAACATGTTTAAAATTTCTTGACATACTCTACTTACTACGACGTATGATAGCGTACTTTAGCGTTCTACTCACGTATACCAAACTTACTCATACCATATTTGACGTGCCCCAACGTTTTAGACACATTTTTCTTAGGTCAGCATACGCCGGCAAGATCGCCAAGGTGTGACCGCGATGTTGTCACTTCCATTTCTACGGCAGTTATGATTCGAATCGTTGTGCGTCAGCCTTTTAATAGGCTACATCACGACATCGTCGGCGATGCGTGCAACGCGCTATGCCTAAGTTAGACTATCGTTGGGCATCGGTTGTGTAGGCCGACAACAGGTTCAGCATTCGTTGGTACAAGTTATCAATAACACAACGAAACGTTCTGTGTCCATTACTAATACGTTATACATAAGCCCAAGTCGCTATGAATACGTCCGAATCTTTAAAAAAAACATCAAAAGTTCAACATAAGCCAGCGTTTTACATACATTTTAATACGTTGCCATCGCTGGCTAAAACGTCAAGATGTGACCGGGCCTTAACGTCCACTAATGACCAACATTGGCAGGTCTGTGGGTCCTTCAGTTGAATATCCTTTCAATGGACAGTACAGGACTGACAGGATGGCCTCGAGGTCGGCACACTCACCTCTAAGCTGTCTAGCCTGGGTTTGAATCCAGACCCAGCCATAAAATGCCATCATGGTGTTTCACTGGCAGGGTGATTCATCAATGTGTGTGCCGTCCTTCGGGTGGACATTAACCGTGCGTCCCATCTGCCAGCATTCGTTGGTGGACGTCAAAGATCCCATGGTGTTCTTCGCAAAGAGTAGACGAGCTATTGCCAGCACCATGAATAAATTCCAATTTTTTGCCATGACTAGCAAACGGCGCAGCCACTCCCTCAGCCAATGATGCTACCCCGCAGACTTGTGCTGCATATAAATGAAGAAAAAGAATGGACAGTGCACATGAATGCATCTTTGAGCATGTGAAACACAAGGGTGACCATTTGTAGCTGATTGGAGATTCTAACACAGGCTAAACAGGCCAACGGTAAATGCGCATATTTTCACGCTATCCTGCAAACCGCATTGCCTATCAATTTACCCCAAACCAAAATAAAGTGGTAAAAACAATCGCAACATATAAATCCATATTTCCCATCAGCGGTTGGCTAATTTGGGATTTACACCTTAACATTTATCTCAGAATGATGGGATCGCAGGTTCGAATCGCATATGCTGTACTAGATTGTCCACTGTCTTCTAATGTCCTTGCAATTCACCTTGAAGTATACAGACGTATCTTCATATCCTTGGGCCATATAGATCGACAAATAACAAAAGATTTCTACATCTGCTTGTCCACCTGTATAGGTGCGGTGATATCGAATTTTGCAAATCCCACAAAACCATACAGCTTCCATCTTTGCAGGCTGGTGAGAGAGCAGTATGACCGAAACAAATCCCTTTTCACACCTTCCAATACCAACGACGCCTTCTCTCCAATCACTGCTTTTCCAAACCAGGAACAGCAGAATTGAAAACACACATATAAATAAGAAAGTCAAAGAAGCAAAAAGAAAAGAGAATAAATTACAATAAAGCTCAAAAAGGTCACGAGGGTGTGCTCGCTCGATACATAAGTTTATTCAAATTGTGTTCTTCAACTGCTCATCCATCAGTAAGAAAATTATTCTCATCTGGTCAAATTGGGAACTTGTTACGCAAGGAATCCGTAAAAAGCATGGACCTCACTAAAAGAAGCAAGTTCAGAAGTGGATATTTCATATGCTTTTGGAAAAGCATTTTAAAGCTCGGCAGGGAAGATTGTCGCTGTTGAAGAGGAACTGCAGAACAGGAATTACTCTTTGGAATGTCTTTGTTTACCTATATATCAATGCATTGGCCAATTCTGATGCTGTTAAAAAAAAACTGAACCCAATTTCAAACATTTTATACAAATCTACCTAATAACTGGGATATTAAACAATCATTCATCACTCGTACACAACTCTCTGAAAATCTCATTTGATGCCGAAATAGGAATGGAAATGAAACTCATAAAAGTTACGGAAAACGAGGATGCATACCTCGGGGAGGATGGATGGGGGGCACTTCATGGTGCATTGTAAATAATCCTTAGTCGAGAGCTCACGCATATATCG
Organism: Eptatretus burgeri; assembly: GCF_056783735.1. Lineage (NCBI taxonomy): Eukaryota > Metazoa > Chordata > Myxini > Myxiniformes > Myxinidae > Eptatretus > Eptatretus burgeri. The sequence goes on from NC_140965.1 coordinate 90,611,448, forward strand.
TACCTTATGGTGATTATCAGATGTTGTATAAGAAAGGTGGAATCAATGCTCACAGATTTGATATCATAATCAAGAATAACATTATGACGGAGTCGTCATATTCATCGCTCATAAAACCCACCAAGTAGAAAATTAAAATCATTACCCAACACAAATACGACAGCAACTAAATCAGCTGACAAGGATTTTTAGTGAAATGTCAAGTCGACATCTTTGTACCATCCTCAGTGGTGCTTCATTCTGCCGGAGACCCCGTCCCTCCTGCACTGGCCACCCCTATTTTCCCCAAGCGAAAGAACAATTTGATCTTTGCTCACTTTATCACGTTGGTGGCTTTAGGATGCATCAACTCAGGTTGATCAATGAGCTACGTATTTGTGCTTTTCAACAAACAAGGCTGGGAGGTGTTTTCAGCCATTGGCAGATTTGCAGAATGAGAGGATTTAAGGGCTAGTCAAATCAAGGACATCTTTACAAGAAATAACCCTCTAAGCTGCAGTACAATTTTATTTTTTTATTAACAATGTCTGAAGCTCATATAAGTGCTTGCAAGTACATTCTTTAAAAACCTAATCGACAAATCCTCCATATAAACACCAACCAGCCTGTGTGGTACCATTCCAAAGTTATTAACATTCATAAGTATTTAAATGGAGTTGGAAAGATTGCTCATAGGTAGCACAGTCGACGTTGGGCTAAGGTTTGGGTTTGATTGCCAACCTGACGATAAACTGTGGTCATGGTGTCTCCACAAGCAGGGTATATGCTACATCAATGAGTATGCCATCCCTCAGATAGGATATTAAGCCAAAGACCCATCTGTGAACAATGGTTGCTAATCGACGTTAATGATCACATATAGTGTCTTTCAGGAAAAGTAGGCGAGCACACCACATGACACACACATTGATGTATCACACTGCCTGTGAAACCCCGGGATGACCGTTTAGAGCTGGGTCGAGATTCAAACCCAGGCTCGACAGCTTTGAGGCGAGTGTGTGTGTGTGTGTGTGTGTGTGTGTGTGTGTGTGTGTGTGTGTGTGTGTGTGTGTGTGTGTGTGTGTGTGTGTGTGTGTGTGTGTGTGTGTGTGTATATATATATATATATATATATATATATATATATATATATATATAATTAGAACATATATATACATATATATTTATATATATTTACATTCATACATATATATGCAGGGAGCTCATAAAGTCCTCGTTCAACTTTTGACATTGTAGAACTTTTAATATACCCATGATAGAAACAAGCTGTAAATGGCACATGAAAGGATAATTCATAAAGTTTTGTTCATGTTGTTGTTGCTGTTGTTTAATCCACAATTACTCTGAGTTTCTTGATAAGTTGTCATTTTCTGATGAGGCAACTTCTACATCAGTGGTAAAGTCAATCTCCACAATTACCGCAGTTGGTTCTGGAACTATGAGGAGTAAATCTTTCACATATCACCTTGTAGCAGAAAGACTGGGTTCCCTTCCATTATTCTTCGGATGTACGACGGTTCTAGAATGACCTGTTCCCAGACAAGTGGCTCGGTAGACGTCAACCAATTGCTTGGCCACCCCGTTCGCCTGAGCTGTTCCCATTGGACGACATTTTATGGGATTATGTAAAACTGTTGTTGACTGATGAAAAACACATTCTTTGAATAATAAATCTGAAATAAAATAAAAGCAAAGAGGTCCTTGGGTTTGAATCCTGGGCTGAGTCAGAATGTTTTCATACTCGCCCCACACAGGAATCAATTCCTGTTTATTAAATACTCGTGTGTGCCCGTACGTGCAAAAAAAAAAAACTTTCAAACCGCGTGCCAGAAACAACAACCACACAGGCCATTCCTTTGCTCTCACATGCCCGTACGTGCGTGGCCGTACGTGCAAAAAAAGAAGAATTGTGACGTCCATTGTGACATCATAGCACCGTGTCCTGTCATTGATTTGGTAAATAAATGGCCATAACTTGGGAACCACTTGTCCAATTAATATCAAACTTTGAAAAGGCACATACTCAGGGCCCCAGCAATACCTGGCAAGTTTCAATTAGATCAGACCAGTGGTTGTCGAGAAACAGCGGTCACAGACAGACACACAGAGATTACTGGAATTATAGATAGATAGATAGAGATAGGTAGATGTATATACATATACCTATACATATATATATATATATATATATATATATATATATATATATATATATATATATATATATATATATACATATACACACACACACACACACATATATACTGTATGCAGAATGGAAATTAATACAAAGGGTTAACAGTTGCTTGGTGACTACACTAAGTAGTCGTTGCACAATCCTGTATGACTTCTCACCTGAATATGAAGCCATTTGGCCAATCATTGCCATGGGGCACTCCCAGGTTATTTTTTGCTGCAGCTTTCCACCGACAAGGTCTATCGAAACGGCTTTCATTCGCAGCTTGATGAGTACTGCTCTCCTCTCGAGGCCGGCTCCCTTGTTTCACATCTTGATCAGCTCGACGCCATGGAAACCAAGGCTTTCAAGATCATTGGAATCTCTCGTAAAGAAGTTGAGTCTATGGGCCTATCACTTCACCAATACAGTCAGGTCGATGTCTCCATGTCTTGTACCACCCCCTCTCTTTGTTCTTTCACCCTCTACTCTTTCCTTACTTTGTCCCTCCAGGTTTCTGCAGGGCTCACATGGTCCACCATCAACTGTCTTCTGGTGAAACTATCAAAATCCAGGATCACTGCTCACCTTCACTCATTTGTTCCTCTATTTTCCCCACCTGTGGAATCAACTTCCACATCCTCTTCAATCTCATTCTTCCTGCCAGCTCTTCAAGCCGGCATTTTCTACCCTCATTAACCCAATCGAAATCCCTCCGAATTTTCCTGTTTTTCCTCCTTGGAGTTTCCTTCTCCATACATGTGTGTTTTGCATCCTGTTTTTGTCTGTTACATCCTGATCCATTCAGCTCTTCCACGAGCCTCGACTATGTATACAAAAAAACACCCTTTAAACATCAATTTTGAAATGAAAAAAAATAAATGGTGTTTGAAGCGACATGAGGTGTCGTTTCTAAGGCAGGTTGAATCACCTCTGTTCATCATTCATCAAGAAAATGATGTTACGTGTCAGTGAAGATGGACAAATGTTCTTGAGAATGCACCTGCAGATGATGGTCGGTGATATTAGAAAGTCAATAAAAAGGCAAAAACAGTATGGAGGAATGTGATCGGAAATTCAATCGATAGTTACAAGGCATGTTACACTGGTTTTCCATCCATTCGTGTGGACCCTGATCCTCCATCCCAAGGTTTCTGCCTCTGTCGCCCTCTGGTGCTCAATTCCATTCTCATTCATAACCCTCTGAATGCACTCACAAAGTGTCTTCCAATGATTATTATCATCATCATCATCATCATCATCTCATGTATTGGTCCATCTCTTATCACTATATAACATATTAAAAGCTTCCTTTCAATCCCTTCCAACCCCCCTCCCATCCCCCTCCACCGACTGCCCCCCCCCCATGTCCCCTTCCGCATTAAAAAATCAATGTGGACAAATCACCCTATGGGGACATCACAACTGAATTCATCACAAATTAACAATAAGTACAAAGTCAGGTGGACACAGGTGATGAATAAGTGACATGATCCGTACCTTCCTCCGTGGGAACGTAGATGTTGAGATAAAGGCAGTCCTCGTTCTGGTCCTGCAGGTAGGGAGCCACAGCGTCCATGTTCGCGGAAAACCACACAGGTAACATTGGCTCAGAGAGTGCAGATCGCACGCCCTGAGGGCACACGGGTGCGAATGCGCTCGCATTCCGGACCCCCGGCCATGGTCTCATGGGCTCAGGGGAGGCAAACCTGTGCTCTCCCAAGGGCGGCGCAGCATAAGGAACTCCCAGGTACTGGTCCACGGGTGCCAGGATCTCGTTGTTGAGCACGATACGCACTCCTCGCAGTTTTCCATAGTTGGTCGTCACCGTCGGGTAGATGTTCTGACCGTGAGCTGCGCACAGCACCAGGTACTCCGCCAGTATGCAGCATGCTGCACGGCCACATCGCGAGCCCATGCCGAGCAAACGCCTGGTCCTGATCACCCGCACCCCCCCCCCCAGAAGCTCCTACCGGGGGGGGCCCACACGCCGCCTTGCAGACCAAATGATCACAGATGCGCTTCACCACCTGAGCTTGGTATCTCCTCGATATCGCATATTACTCTTGCAGATGAAGTCACGTGCAAAATTGCACACTTTTTCAGACTGATGTCAGAACTCACTTTTTCTGCTGTCACCCTAAACTCTCAAACAATTACCCCCCTCCCCCAACCCACCCCACCCTCCCCAGGCAAAAATTCCAAGTGCGCCCTTTGCAACCTCCCCTCCCTCCCACCCCCCTCACCCACTCACCTACACTTGTCCTCGACCTCACACTCTGCCCCTCCCCCCCCCACGAAGGGGGGAATTTCCAACGTTCCTAAGAATTTCTTCTCTCCAAGTCGTGGGTGAAAAAGGACAGCCCAAGATGCGCAGTTGTCCTCCTTGACACATTCACACCTTTGCGCGTCACCCGGAGCCAGCCCGTGCAGAATATACGAACATCCCACGCCAGCTGCTCCTTGTCCGACTCAGAACAAAGTCGAGCAGTCTGCGAGGGCAGCGGGTCGAGCGAGACCCTGGAGTGCCATTGACCTGCTCCCCGCACCCAAGTCCATCGGTTTTGTGTTATCGAGACACGCTTCCTCCAGCTGATCCTCGGTTCGTACCATTGGAATCTGGCAACTGCAGTGGGCGCTCCGCGACGGAGGCGGACGGTCTCCGCTGGAGGAGGGGATCGGAGAAGGATGAGGGGAGGGAGAGACGAACAGGAGCGTCTCCGTTCGTTGTGCCTGCGGGGCAAGAATGCGCTCTAAACAGTCAGAGCACCATCAAGTGGTGGCTCCGAGGAATCTGTTCGTCGGCGACCCGTGACCATTACAAACGTCATTGAAGACAACCGCAACGAAGCATGAAGAAAAAGCTACCCTTTTAGATTTCCTTGGGCATCAACAGTGGGATGGCCACATGAACAATGGAATTGGATGATGATCAACAATGGGGTGGCCACGTGAACTAAAATACTCACCGAGGAGGACTGCGTCCTCCACAATGAAACATTTCATGCTGGCCACCGCTCATCATGTGACACATACATAGCACTCTTGATATAAAACAACTCAAAGGTTATTGAAAGTCTTGTTTTGAAATTCAGACATCACAATTGGCAAAAGCATTGTCATTAACCCAAAGAAAACCTTCACCATTACGTCATCACACATACCTGATTGGCCAAGTTTTGTTTCCTGGAGACGACGCCACAAAGGAAGGCAGGAAAAGCTCGATCTGATTGATGACTCAGTCGAACAAATTAAAAGGCTGCACTGGTGGGAAGTGTTGTTGCGCAGATTTTTTAAATGATGAAGACAACGAACATGATCATTTTCCCCCAAACATCAGATTGGCTGGTAATATGGCAGTGTTCCACAAGATGATGTCGATTCCATGGAATTGTAAATGACATCCGCTGACATTCTGTACTCCTTCACATGAATGGCTGAGCATACTTACATAAATGAGGAATTTGATAGGAGATGTGTTTGCTTCCTGACATGACCCATATATTACAGATCACCAAATGGTGCTGTGTGATGAGGTCATGCCTGTGAAGTCCTGGTCACGTTCCTCTAACCAGTCCTTTATCTCACTGTCCTGATGGATGGTGGCATTGCAATCCAAAAATATCTAGTCATTACCCTGGATGCATGAGCAGCCTGAAGGCGTGAATCTGATCTGCCACGATCCTTATATCCTCTCTGGATATCACCCTGCCTTGCAATGGGATGAGAGGTCATAATAAGCAGGCGAAGGAACCACGCCCCAGTTCATTTTAATAATCCGCCTAAACCTTTATTATGATGTCTTTGGGTCCAACGAGGGTTCCACCAAACAGGAATCGTCCATCTGTTTCAAAGAGAACGAAATGGGTTTTATCGGACCACACGACTTTCTTCCAATTGCTCCGAGTCCAGTCACAGAGTTCATAACATCGTGGTATGGAATTGTGAAGGGTATGTGCCCACCATATACCCATTTGATATGGTATACATTTGAGCACTCCGATGAGTTATGGAACTCTTGCATGTTTATGACCTCCATTGCGTCAGTGACCCCTGTCAGTGATTGCTGTCTTTCTACTCAAAGTACCACTTGCTGTGCATGTTTTACTTCTCCATTTCTCTGTTGCTGGTAGAGCTGAGAGATTGAAAGTTTCCATCAAGCCACTTATGGAGGGATACCCAAATTGCATAGCTTCCCAGCGTGATGCCTTTTTAGTGTCCAGGGTGATGCACCATGGTGATCTCACAAGATCACAACAAGTAGCTACTATATGAAGATTAGCAGGTACCCGTGGAAATTATGTATAATGTAAAATGTGACCACCGCCCCCCCCCCCGCCCACTTCCCTTCCCCAAACCAACCCTACCCGAAGTCATCAACACATGGCCAACCCCAAGGCTTCAATCCGCTCCCCACCCCAAGTCTTCAAACCCCTTCCCCCAAATCTCTGTCCAATCTCTGCCCCCCTCCTACCACAGCTCTCTGTCCTCCCATCCCCCTTTCTTCTTCAAGTCCTCAACCCCCTTCCCAACACCAAGTCCTCAAAGCCCCCCACCATCTCAAGTCTTCAAACCCCTCCCTACCCAAAGTTCTCATTCCCTTCTCCCCATCTGAAGTCCTCAACCCCCTCACCCCAAGTACTCAACCCCACCACAAGCCCCATGCCTTAAATCCCCAACCCACTCCAATTCTTCAAACCCCCTCTCTCAACTCTCTGTCCCCTCTATGCCCCTCCCCCAATCCAACTTTCTGTTCTCCCCTCCCACTTTCTTATTCAAGTCCTCAACCACCCCCCACCAAACACCAAGTCCATAAACCCCCTCCCAACCCCAAGTACTCAACCCTCCCCCATCCAAACTCTTCAGCCTCCATCTCCAAACTCTCTGCCACCCCCCCCCCCCAAAAAAAAAATCTCTGTGCTCCCTTCCACCTTTCTTCCCATTTTCAACAAAGTTCCTCTTCCCATTTGTTCAGAACAATGTCAAAAGTAAAGAAAAAAACGTTTAATTTCCAATCTCGTGAGATAATGGACTGTCGCGATTCTTTAGTAAAATAGCGGTTAAGTAAGCTAAATGTATGGTCATCCGCAATGTAAAAAATAATATATAAACAGATCTCCTTGGACAAAGACCTCTATAACAAGAACAGCATGCGTAAGCTCTAGCGCGTGGTCTCGCCTCGCACGTTCATTCTGAACAAAAATACCATCGTTAACTGAACACGCTAATATTATGGCCGACTACTATTGTGGCCCATATACCCACATCATCTATGCACCCGATTGTGTCACATAGTTTCTTGCATGGGTTAGGGCCCTGTCACACCTTGACGTTTTAGCCAGTGCATGGCAACGTATCAAAATGTATGTAAAACGCTGGCGTACGCTGAACTATTGATGTTTTTTCAGTTTTGGGCGTATTCATAACGAGTTGGACGTATGCATAACGTATTAGTAACGTACACAGAACGTTTCGATAACTTATAGATAACTTATACCAACGAATGCTTAGCATGTTGTCGGCATTCACAACCTATGCCCAATGATAGTCTAACTTATGCATAGCGCGCGGCAGCGTATCGCCGACGATCACGTGGCGTAGCCTATTAATAGGCTGCCGCTCAACGATTTAAATCATAACCACACTAGAAATCGAAGTGTCAACATCACCGTCATGCCGAAGAAAAAAAAAACATGGAGTCTGGAACACTGACGGGTTCCTCCTGTGAAGCCCATTTTTATATACCAATTCCCCCTAAACGCTGCCAATACGCCATTATACGATAGCTGTAAGTTAGAAACACGTTCAGTAAGTTCTGTTGTCGTCCGGAAGACGTCAAATACGTCTGCATATGTCAATATGCGTTGGAGATACGTTACACATAGGTTCAAAGCACGTTACTCATAGGTTAGAAATAAGTTTCGGGTACGCTAAACATTACCTTGATGTGTTTTGACTTATGAGTAACTTACAACTAACGTGTGTCGACGTGTGTCAACAATCGCATAACGTGCCTACAACTTATGGCCAGCGTATGAGGAACTTGTGAGTCATACGCTGGCATACGACGAAAAATTTTGAGCATGCTTAAAATTTGTCGACTTGCTCGGCTTACTACGACGTATGCCAGCGTGCTTCAGCGTGATCTTAATGTATACAAAATTTACCCATAACGTATTCGACAAATCTTTCATACGTCGGCATACGCTGGCTAAATCGTCAAGCTGTGACAGGGCCTTTATGAACGTCATAAATGTAATTCTTCACTCAAATCGGGTCATATATCAGCGACAAGAAATTTCAGAATTTTCCGATAAGAATTTCAATTCAACCAATTATGACTGGAATACCACATCTTCGATGACATCATCGTTATCACCATCTATACCCCCATGGGGAGTTGACGATATATGCCAGGTTTGAATTTTTTTTCCTTGAGAGGTTTTGGGGAAAATGATACACAATTTTTTTTCTTTTAATCCAATATGGCTGCCATCCCATGTGACATATCTCAGACTTAGCAATAAAATATTCTCCATGGGAAGTCCCTCATATGTTTAAAGTTTTGCATCGATCACACAAGCAGTTGCAGAGAAAACCATTTTTAAAGCGAAAATATATCGACACGGACACACACACACACACACACACACACACACACACACACACACACACACACACACACACACACACACACACACACACACACACACACACACACACACACACACACACAGGGGCATTGCAATCGTCTCGCATCCCGTTCAGGGTGAGACTAACTAATGAAATGGGTTTTATCGTCCCTGGTCGAGTAGTTTAAGAGGAAGTCGTCAGATAGACAGAGAAACAAATAAACAAAGAAAGATGTGCATAGCACGATATTTGCAAAATCCAGATAAACAATATATGCTTCCAAGTTTTAATTGGTGAATCAATTCAGTGACCCAATATGCAAATTATTTTTACGAATCTGGAAACCATGTGCACTCAACATTCAGGTCCCAAAGTTAGTTATGCCAGTAAGTACATGTGTAGTCCTTTTGTTTAGTGGGAGGATTAAATGTGTGCGTTGTGACGTCTTTAGTAAGGTTTTACATCCAACGATCCATCCAAACCTCCCCATCATGCTCCATCACCACCCGCTGGCTGCTCGTGCCTTGATTTGCCGAGAGGGGGGGCCTCACGGTTCTGGTCCTCGGACCCCACAAATGATAGTTTTTGTATGGGTGGGCCTTTCAGGGCAGACGCTCTTGCTCTGTGCGAGTGAGGCCACGTGAAGAATATGGGGTCTCCGAACAGGGGCCACGACTCTGCCTGGTAGGGTGCGGCCCTAGGCCAATGAGGGACGGACAGCGAGATGATTCTCGCCAAGGCCCCTCCACATGTGGGAGGAGATATATATCCCCGAGCAGACTCGGTTGTCGTGGTCATTGGCGTTGGTGCTGGGAGATCTCGAGTATTTGAGTGGTTACAAGTTAGTTGACGGTGGTTGGGCTGGAGAGTGAGTCACCCAGCCTGTTCGTGGAGCCTTTATAGGTACCGTCCACGACCCTGATCTCCACCCTGGAGCTCCAATTGCTCCACGTGGCTGCCGCCACGAGCCACGAGTCCCACACGTGCGGCTGGGATCTTCGACGACCCACAGGGGCCCATCCAAACTCTGACCCCCAGCTCGTCTCTCTCATTGGCTGGAGGGTCCAATAAAAACTCCGGGGTTTCTTTTCTTTTTGTGTGTGTGACTGTGTGTGGGCCCGTCTATAAGTAGAATTGAGTAAGTGCTTTGAATCATTGTAAATTCTTGCTCTGCATATTCGCTTCAAGTCTTGCCTCCTTGTCTTTTATTGTAAATGAATTATTAGAAATGTTCCCAGCTCGTTTCCGTCCTTTCTTTATTTGGTCCAGCATGGTCCGGGTCTGAGTTCAGACGGGGTTTCATCCCCGATAATCCGTTAATCTGAGCCGGCACGGCTTTGGCAGTTTCCCCTCGGCTGCAACCGAGCCGGAGTTGGTAGTCGCTAGTTGGAACTCTACCGCAGTCGGTAGAGTGACCCGGTTCGAGAAAGACGTGCCGAGGGCGTTAATCCCCGGTAGCCAAGACTACGTGGTTATTTAGGTATACAGTGCTCCCTCGCTATATCGCGGTTCACTTTTCGCGGCTTCACTACATCACGGGTTTTCAAGTAGAAGTAGAAGAGTGGAAGTCACCTCCAGTAGAAGAGATTTAATGCTCTTCTTGGCTGTGCAGTACTACATTCATCTCATCATCGTCATCTTCATCGTCATCAGTACTGCACAGCTATCATCATCATCGTCATATCTTCATAGGTCAGTACCCATAATACGTTTTTTATATTTTATCGTACAATATAGTATTTTTAAAATTGTTTTTGGTCTTAGGCTTTGCAGTCCCATGAAGTCGCATTTCCGATGAAAATTTTTAATTTTTTTTTTTTTAAATAACTGATTAAATGTGTGTGAGGAAGGTTAATAAGAGTGTGTGGATGCTGTATCATGGTTTAAAATACGTTTAAAATGTGCTTAAATATATTTAAATAATTAAATTAATATGTGGTTTCTACTTCGCGGATTTTCACCTATCGCGGGTGGGTCTGGAACGCATTAACCGCGATAGGTGAGGGAGCACTCTATTGGGATCGAGACAATTAACCCTACGCCACGCGGTCAAGATATTGGCGTTTCACGGTCGATTAATCAACCCGCCGGCTTCTGAGTTATCCAGAGTGACGGCCTATAATTCCGGGGACACCAGTGGGAGATGGCGTAAACTTCCCCACCTCGCGGTCATTCTCGCCACCGACCCCCGGCCACAACATTATGTTCAAACTTGTAGAGTACCCAGTCTCCGGATGGGTGGAGATTGCGCATTACTTGCTGAAAATAGTATCGTCTGTGTGTTCTAAGAAGACAGATGTTTGTGTGGTGTGCTTCTAAGGGGTTCTAACGGGTCTAAAGGGTCGACGTCGTCTCAGCGGTCCAAAGGGTGAAAAGGTCCAAATGGTCAAAGGGTGTATATGGGCTCTTAAAAGGTTCAAAGGGTCTGAAAGGTCTAAAATGGTCGAAAGGGGTCTAAAATGTCGAAGCGGTCTAAAGGTCTAAAAAATATGTTCCAATAGTTCGTAATTAATCGACGTAATTAATAGGCGTGGTCATGGTCCAATCATAAGTAATTAATAGACGTCTTCAGAGTTCAACTCACGTTGAAACAGCATATCATGTAATTAATAGACATGCTCATGTGGGTCGAACAAGACTTCACCTCGAAAGGCATTCACTGTCCACCTGTGTTTTTCAGTTTTATGTCCAGTATGAGCAGTGACCCCACCCCCGGGGTGGGTCGAGTTTGCGCATTATTTGCTGAAAAAAGTATAGTCTGTGTGGGTGGGCATCTCAAACGTTCTCGATGGTATAGAGGATCTAAAGGGTCGAACAGGATCTATGGGGTATTAGGAGTATTAGGGTGCTAACGGGGTCTATAGGGTCTACGAGTTCTTAGGGGTCTTAAGGAATTTTAGAGGTCTTTGGGGTCTTAAGGGTATTTGGGTTATTTGGGTCTCAAGGGTCTAAAGGTATTGAGATGTCCAAGGGGTTTAAAGGGTGTAAATGTCTAATAGTATCTGAAGGGTCTTCATAGGACAAAGGGGTCTCCCATCAGCAATCTAAAGGGCCAAACTCTAAGGGTTTATAAGGTACATTCCAACATTCGAAAAGTACGTAATTAATAAACGTAGTCACGGTGCAACTGACATTCAAACGACGTAATTAAGAGACATATAGTCAAGTGGGTTAACCAAGGATTCACTCACCACTTCACTCATGGGCCGTGCTTTTCGTTTTCACAGATATCAAGTGAATTGGATGGAAATTGACCACCTATGTGGCCTTGACCTTTGACCTTTTGACCTCAAAAACAATAGGCTTCCAGCTTGTCAGCTTTATCAGGGGGTTAAGTTTCATGAAGATTGGAGAAAAATGAGACCTGTAGGTGATTGACATACACAGACAGACAGACAAGCCTGATGTTGGCTTAATGGTTAGGTTGGTGGGCTTGGGATCGGTCCTGAGTTCAAATCCCACTCAGCTGTTGAATTAATACCAGGTGGGGTTAACTCGACCTGTCATCCTTCCGAGGTCGGCAAAATGAATGCCAGCATGCTGGTACACTGTGTTGGAGTGGCAACCCGTCCAGGATTGTGCCCAATAGCCAAGGAGACTGCTTCGGCAGCACCAACGCTCTGCACAGAGTATGGTCCCAATGGATGGATAGATTGCTGACTTGGGATCCTCGGGTCCTGAATTTGATTTGAGCCCTATTTGACACTGAATGAACACCAGGTAGGGTTGACTCAGCCTGTCATCCTTCTGAGGTTGGTGAAATGAGGATAAACCCGTGTACTGGTGTAGGGGCACAGCATCAGTGGCATAGTTGTGCCCCAACAAAATGATAGCTGCCCTGCGCAAGAAGAAGAAGACAGACTGAATAACAGAACATACCAACCAATATACTTGTGAATCTTTGATTTTGAAAGTAACAAACAAATATAACTGGAAAGTTCATCGAACAGATTACCCCGTGCTGTCTTGAGAATCAAGGACATGGGTGGGATCGTCGAGTAACTGATTTGATCGGTCGTGATGACATAAAATGCTGTAATATTTTGTCCAAGTACTGCTAAACAGAAGTGTTTTGGAAGTGTCAAAATGACGATTAGTGTTCAACTAAAGAAATCAATTGAAATAAAGACTAAAAGAGAGTAGTAGAAAAAAAAATTCGGAAGTTTACCACCGTTGCTGTAGCATCTTTTCCGCCACCATATTTAACATGTTACGTTCATTCTTCGTGCCTGTTGTTTATGTTATTTATGACGTCCTTAAAAAAAACAGGAAGTTTCCTGTTTGGAATGATTTTCAGACAGACTACAGAATGTACCTCACTCCTCCCTGTGCATGCGCAATCATGACAAATTCAGAGCAAAAGTATTGCTAAACTGCAGGTTCGTTTTCCGATACATGTTCCAATTCGTGTTCAAAATATAACATTCAATTGACATTCAGTAGTTCCTCGATCACTAACGAACGTTTGTAGACAGAAGGACAGACCAACAGAAGTGAACCAATTGCTGAACCCGATACTTCCGGGTCAAGGTTTTCTGCGCATGGCGGTAAAAATCTGAGCTCTCCGTTTCCATCTCATAAAGCAGAGTTTTTCAAACTGGATTTGTCGTGTTTTTATGGTATTATGTCTTGTCTCGGAGTTCCTGCTGTATCCCGTGTATTTCATGTTAATTCGTTTGTTCTTTTGTACACCGCTCCTTCACAATTCCATCCATGTCCAGGCGATGCATGACATCGTCGTCGAGCACCGAAGAAAGAGAGTACTCAGTTTTTACTCCGTTTGTTTCATGCAAAATCGAACATTTTTCACGTATATTGGTCAATCGATTTTGTTATTCTGTCTGTCTGTCTGTTTGTCTGTGTCTGTCTATCTGCCTGTCTGTTTATCACCTACAGGTCACAATTTGAAACCAATCTTCATGAAACTTCACCACATGGTAGAGTTTGTCATTAGTAAAAAGTCTATTGTTTTTTTTAGGTCAAAAGGTCAGCATATGCCCAAGGTCAACAACAAAGGTGGTATTTCTAAAATCTTAAATTTTCATCCGATTGACTTGACATTTGAAGAGGATTTTTCATGTGACTGAATTCAACCAACCAATTATTTTTGAGGTCAACAGGGACAAAAGGTCAACAAAGGTTGAAGGACAACTAAGGTGGTATATCTAAAATCCTCAATTTTCATCCGATTGATTTGAAATTTGAAGACCATTTGCATACCAGGTCGCTGGATTCAAACACCAATTATTTTTTTGATCAACATGAGCCAAAATGCCAATTTGAGGCAAATTGAGCCAATTTTTTTAAAATCCTCAATTTTCATCTGATTGACCTGAAATTTGAAAAGGATTTACATATCAGTTCACTGAATTCAACCACCTATTACTTTTGATGACAACATAGGCCAAAAGGTCAACATAGACCAAAAGGTCAACATAGGCCCAAGGTCAACAACTCAGGTGGTATTTCTAAAATCCTCCATTTTCATCACATTGAATTGAAATTTGAAGATGAGTTGCACATTTGGTAAATAATTTCAACTACCAATTCTTTTTTAGGTTAAAATAGGCCAAAGGGTCAACAGAGGCCGGATTTCTAAAACTGTTAATTTTCATCCAATTCACTTGAAATTTGAAGACGAGTTGCATATTTGGTCATTGAATTTAACTACTAATTATAATTAGTCCAAAATAATAGGGAAAATTTGATTATTAAATTGGTTACACTAATTATAATTAGTCCAAAAAATAAAACGACAAAATAATTATTTTTGTGGTCAAATTTGTATTTTGTATTTTGCAAGTATCGTGCTCTGCATGACATCTTCTTGTTTGTTTGTTTGTCTAGGCCATATTTCAGTCATCCTTTGAGCAAGGATGCTGAAATTTGGGGACATAAGTGAAGATGTGCTTTAACAAAAACGTTATTTTTTATTAATCAATTAATTGATTAATTATCACACCCTCCCCCCCCCCCCCCGGAGAGAGGGAGTGGGATATTGTAATCGTCCGGTTTGTTTGTCTGTTTGTTCGTCTGTCTGTCTGTTAGCAACTTTACGGCAAAACGGCTTTAGCAAACACTATCAAATTTAATCCACAGGTGGGCAATGAACCTTGGATGACTCCATTAACTTTTGGGTCCAATTGGATCAAAGGTCAAGGTCAAGTTCACAAAAAGATCAAAATCGTTTTTCGCTCATAACTTCGTCAAAAATGATCTGATTTACTTCAAACTAAGATTATAGTAAACCTTATTCTATTTGTCACTTATAATCCTTCCCATTCCTATCGTGAAAAATGCATATTTGTGAAGATCGGTGGAGTCTGAAGACTTTATGCCTTAAATGGGCGGAATTTGTTGTGCCCAGCACCACTTGTTACTTAATTGTTATCGATTTAATAATTACTGATTTATTTTTTTCCTCATCTGGGCAATATCTCAGGCACCTTGTTTGCTCAGAAGTTGATATTTAGACACAACAGTAAATAAGGGATTTTGATACAAGGGGTTTTTTTATTTATTGATCAATCAATTAATTTTTCAATTTATTAATTGATTTTCAAAAAGTTACAGATTTGGATGAAACGGTGGTGGTTTAGGTATGCTATTAGCCAATTGATGAAGAAATTGATTATTTTACCATTATTATTTATTTATTTTAATTGAGCAGTTAATCAATTAATCAATCAATTATTGTACACCGCTCCCTCTCAATACCAACGCCATGTGCTGCAAGGCGGCATTGCCGGGCACCGCAGTGATAGTCTGTCGGTCAATGTAAAAAAAACAAATTTTCATGTAGAATCTTGGCAACTGTGTTTAATTCCATCTAAATACATCACTGATCAGAAAAAATGTTGTTGCCAGTTTTTCTGTGTGGTCCCAGGGTCATTTTGGTACAAAATAAACTTTGGTGTGAAAAATTTGATAATATTTGACCAAAAATTTAGTTTCTTTAGTAAGTATACCGTGTGACTCCTTAAAATGATCAGGATGATCCAATCCATTATGAGAGTATGTTTCCATATAGTCATGAGTCTCTGTGTGTGAATATTGTGCAGTTAAATGCTATTAATGTATAACTCTTCACTACAAGTACCAGCAAATGGAGTCTCAAAAAGATGAGCATTTGAATTTCCAATGGACAAAGTGTCGCATTAAGAATTTTGGAAACACCAGTCACTCCTATTGTGAAGAAATGTGTCCCACTTCAAACCACATATATTTACACCAGAGTCCTTGCTCCTTACGTTACTCCTCTTCCTCATCTTGTCCAATTACAGTGGGTTGTGTGTTGTAACATTTGTCCTCATCTCCCGTGCAGTGGCAGAGATCGGTGCAGACAAGATTGTGGAGTCTGCAGGAGCACCTGCCTGAGCATGTCCTGTCTGTGGATGCACAGCTGCATCGCGTCAGCTGCAAAACTGTATCTGGAGCTGCAGTCGGGTCAATTTATGACAAACAACCACCAAACCCACAACAATTGCAACAAAAGGTTTCTCAGTGGTTTTCATTCCTACTGGATACACTGATCAATAGCAAAAAAGTCTACCAAAATCTGACATCCGGAAATGAGTTAAAACAGTCATTTTCAAGATGGCCGCCACCGGGCTTTGAAATAACTAAAACAGCTACAACTTCTTCAATAATTCTGATAAAAACATAATTGTTGGTTCTGGTCCATGGTTTTAATGGATCAGCAATCCACTGGTGTCAATAAAATTTAGACCTGATCAGTATCTAACCTGAAATCCAAGATGGCGGCAAAAAATGAAGGGTGTAAAATCATAAATTGTCTCGATACAATCAAAGGGGATCATGCTTAGGCCGGGTACATTTCACACGTTCATGAATATGCTTGGAGCAATAGGCACGTTGATGGCGGGAACAGGACTCAAAAACATCCTGGAACTGGTGTACGGTGAAAATGCTGTAGTTCATATGATGTCCGGAAAATCTGTTCAGAGGGCATTCCGAGCCATCTACTGGTGAGCAAGTGTCTTCATCGAATTATTGTGGCATCTGTAGTGGAGAAAAATCCTGAGTTCATGCTCCAAGTGGAAGAGATTGAGAAAATGTATTCGTATTTGCTAACGGGTGACATCTCTCTTGAAAGTCTTGAAGAATCAGCTGCAATTGTGAAGATCACTGATGAACTTGAAAAAAAGAAATATAAACTTGCTGCACAATCCAAAATGAGTAAACTGTGGCTGGGTTATCAGAAAATGCTCCATACTGCTCGGGCAATGATCAAGGCAGATCGCACTGGGTCTTGGAAGGATCACTTGCAAGCTGTTGCTGATGCCTTGCCAATATTTGCAGCAGCTGGACATTACAACTACCAGAAGTTCGCTTATCTCTACCTACGAGAAATGAGTGAACTGGAGAGCAAACACCCAGATGTGTATGAGAAGTTTCAAAATGGCTTCCATGTGATCCAGCGAACAAACCAGTTTTGGGCAGGCCTCAGCTGTGATCTAGTCATCGAACAAACACTCATGAGATCACTAAAGAGCACCGGGGGCTTGACTCATGGCAGTAAGGTGACAGAGGAACACCTAGCATTGTGGACAATGTCAGCCCCCATAACGTCTGAGGTCAACGTCGCTAAGCAGGACTACAATGATCTCACATACGCAACAAGCAAACAGCATAAAGAAGCAACTGGTGAGAGAATTGAAAGACATGCATTCGACCTCTCGAAGATAAGCACAAAGCTGAATGCATTTTCACCTTTCTCCTCCGATCCGACATTGAGAAATATCATAAATTGTATTGTGGCAAGCGAAGACATCAACGTGCATGAATATGAAGCTGTTGGGAACAAAATCATCGAGAGAATGATTGGACAACCTATGTTTTTCTTCTCCATCAAGAGGACAGAGAAAGCAAAGACCCTGGGAAATTCTAATGCTCTCGAGGTTGCTCCTCACAGAACCATCGACTCCAGTGTGCTATTCCAGCAATTCCTGGTGGTATCCTAGATAGGTGATTTGTCACTTGAGGATGTGATGAGTTTTGAGCTCAGTCCATACCCTCCATCCCTCTTTGAAGACAACAATATCTTGAGGAAGGCCGACAAACTCAACTCGCTCAAGCCGTCAATGACCACTGTACCAAGGCACTGGCATGTGAAGGAGTACCTGACACCACACCTTCAGCACACCTTAAGACTGACAGATATGTTCTTGATGGTGGATCCTTGCTGCACAAGCTCAAGTGGAAGAAGGGAGATACATATGGCAAAATAGCCAGAGCATATGCGGACTTCACAACAAAACACTATGGGACAGCAACTGTTGTCTTTGATGGCTATGGTGCAGGCCCTTCGATAAAGGATAACACTCAGCAGAGAAGGGGACAAGCCAACAGCGATTCGACTGTGAACTTCACCGGAGAAACTGAATTTGACAGAAAGAGAGATGAATTCCTATCTGTCAGCAGTAACAAGCAACAGCTGATCACCTTAATAGGTGATTAGCTGAAGAAAGTGGGCTGCACAGTTATTCAGGCAGAAGGGGACGCTGATGTGGACATTGCCAAGACAGCCATAAACAGCACAATTCTGCATTCCACCACACTAATCGGAGAGAACACAGATTTGTTGATGCTTTTGCTCCATTACTGTATACCACATGGAAAACCACTATATTTCAGATCAGTATATTTATACTGAAAGTATATGACCTCAATCGGATTAAGCATCTTCTTGGGAATAAGTTGTGCACTCAACTATTATTCCTGCACGCCTTCACAGGATGTAATTCAGCATCTCGTGTGTATGGCATTGGGAAAAAAATCAGTCTTTCAGAAACTCGTGGAAGATGATCAAGGCCTCCAGTTGTGTGCAGGTACATTCACTTTGAGATGCGTCAGCCACGCTGAAATAAAGAAACTTGGCAGCCAAGCGATGGCCGTTATATTTGGTGGGGAGAGCACAAGTTCTCTGGCAGCCATGCGTTACAAGATATTCACAAAGAAGGTCGCTGCTGCTAAGTCTTTCGTTACACCTGAACGTCTTCCCCCAAAGGAATCTGCCACCAAGTTTCATTGTCTCCGAGTGTACTACCAGGTCATAGTTTGGAAGGGGATGGAGTGTGACCTCGATCCTCTAGACTGGGGCTGGGGACTTGAAGACAATCGATTTGTACCAATCATGACTGCCATGAATGCTGCACCAGACACTCTTCTGAAGATGATACACTGCAACTGCACCATAGCTTGTGACACACCCCGTTGCAGCTGCAGAAAGAATGGACTTCCGTGTACGTCTGCATGTGGATCATGCCAAGAGACGTTTTGTGACAATCCACTAAATCAACCCTCTGAGGAACGAGAGGACAGTGATGAGGACTGAAATTGTAACCTAAACTGCCATTATGTAATGTTCACAAAAAAATGTTTCAGTGGCACCAGGTGTTCAGTGATTTGGATTCAAATGGAAAATTTATTGATTTTTGCACTCTTGAATTTTGCCGCCATCTTGGATTTCATATTAAATACTGATCAGATCGAAATTTTATTGACAGCAGTGGATTCGTGATCCATTAAAACCCTGGACCATAACCAACAAATATGTTCTTATCACAATTTTTGAAGAGGTTATAGCTGTTTTAGTTATTTCAAAGCCCAGTGGCGGCCATCTTGAAAATTACTGTTTTAACCCATTTCCGGATGTCAGATTTTGTTAGACTTTTTTTCTGTTGATCAGGATATCCAGTAGGAATGAAAACCATTGAAAAAGCTTTTGTTGCAATTTGTTGTGGGTCAGGTGGTATTTTGACCCGACTACTGGTGCTTCCTCGGTCAGCACTGGCACCAGTCGACCATCTTGCTGCTGTCATCTAAGCTCCAGAGGGTTGGGGATGACTGGGTCTAGGACCAGGTCCTGTGACCAAACACTCGCCTGTACATGTGCTCGCCTAATATGCTCCAACCAAGCACCACGGGTAGGTGGTAGTTTGACCACTCCTTGTTCAGGCTTCAGTAGTTTGAAGAGGTGCCACCTGAGGTCCTTCGCCTGGGTGATGTGGAGTCAGTCTAGGACAGATAGTGCGCACAAGAACTCTTCACAGCCCTTGACCACTTCAGTGGACGGTTCTGCTCCTTCTCCAAGCCCAGTCAGTGCAGCAAATACCGTGGGGAATGCTGTGAAGCATCCCTTTTTGCCCTTTCCTTGTATGTGTCCAGTCGTATCGCACCCGGTCAGTGCGTGCCAGTTGATTAAAGAAGATGCTTTATCTGGACCAAGTTCGTCATATATTGGTTTCAGCATGACTTTGTGATGGCGCTCCCTGGTGCCCATGATTACTACTGGTTCGATCCCCAGTTGTGGCACCCTGCGAAGAGCCAGGAGTGGGACATCAGTGTCTTGGGATTATAGGTGGACTCTGAGTCCTGTTTCTGCAACTTCCATCACATGTAGAATCATGAGAGTGTCTGCCTCTTCATGTGTGCTCACACCTGTAGAGACAGGGCAGTCGGAATTTGTCACGACACCACTGCATGTCACGTTCACCACGTTCCCAGCAGTACTCATGTCGATTAGTTTTTGAGCCAGGTACAGAGTGAGTGAATCCTTTGGGTCGTTGCTTGCGAGAAAAGTACCTTTGTCTCTGATGCAAGTTGAATCTTGTACTATGTAGGATCGGATTCCCTTTGACTTGCCTCTGCGTTCTCTTGTGCCTTCCTTCAGTGAAGATACTTTGGTATAGTTTTCAAAGATAACCCTCACTTGGTCATAGCCTCGAGCTTTTGAGTCGATGATCTTGACAAATGATGTGCCAAGGTCACTGCAGTTATTGAAGTTCTTGACCGCCATGAACTCCTGCAAGACTGCCATTCCATCGACTATGAGACAGCACCCCTTCTCTTCGGTCGGTTTGTGTGTAGTAACTTTTTGGGTTGTGTCACTATCGGCCTGCACAAGATTCTCCAGCAGGTGGATTACTGTGCTTTTGTCAGTTGTTGGGTGGATCGACACCCGGTTTCATCAACACCCGGTTTGTGTCTGCAAACTCGTGAGTGCCAATCACTGCTTCCAAATCAATGTCCTCTCTTGATGACCGCGTTATCACCAGCATCCTGGCAAAGGGTGATGATGTTGCCTTCAGTATCACAGCTTCGGAGCCAGCATTTAGTTTGATCTCTTTTGCAGATGCACTCCAAGATAGCAGTTTGACCTTTGTCATCTTGGACCATACGTCTTCATTGCCAGTCACACGTTCTTTAACGAATCTCAGATAGGCACCCATGCCAACCTGCTCTGTTGACAGGATGCTCTCTTTGACATTGTTGGGGAGTATCTTCTTTGACAGGAGCTTGAACATGCGGCCTGTCATGGCCTGGGGATCAGGCTCTGAAATGGACCCCTTGAAAATGTTGCATTGTGCTAGCACCATCTTCAGCTGTGCAATAGCTCATTCCTGGCGACGAACTTTGGCCTGGGAGAGGCAATGGTGTTGATGTGCTATAGCACTGTTGGATAGTGCAGCCAGTCTTTCGGTCTCTGCAGAGAGGCGTGCCAGCTCAGGGCCTGTGAGACAGTACTTGAGTAGAGTCTTTGGGTATGATGTGATCCCAGAGATTCCTCCTTGACCTTTGGTAGATTTGTTGAGGTGCTCCATGGCTTGGTCTACACCAATGCGAGTGAATGGAATAGTGTTACTTGTGTTCACCGTGAAGTCGCCATTCACAAACTCCTGCCAAATGTCTGGGTCTGTGGTTTTCATCTCATGCATGCGAGCAATGTACTCAGGGATGTTTTGGGCATAATCTAGCCTGTTGTAGGCGAAGAAGTAGACACACAGTTTCTCCAGGGCTGCCAAGTAGAGGAACCAGTTACCCTCAAGTGTAGCATGCTGAAACTGGAGCAGCACCATGACCTGATTCGTGTACATGCGTGCCTACTTGTACATTGGATCCTTGTCATGAGTGACATCATACTCTAGCAGCTGCTTCTCGATGTTCAGACTCCAGCTTCACTAGGAATGCCTGGTGTGCCATGTGGACGTCCTGGTTGGCCCTGCATGCATCAGTCAACTCCTCTGCTGCTGACCGTAGGGAGTCACGCACTGCAGGATGGTCTTCCAGGAATGCACCCAGCCAGAGGTCGAACAGTACTTGCAGTGTTACTTGGTGAGCTTGAAGAGCCCTGTTGTGTTGATTGCCATTGATAATCTGGGTCACCGTGACACTGCTGTACAGGTCTGCTTCCTGCCAGGCCTCATCAAGGCCGCTCCCCTCAATTGTCCTGCCCAAGCACCGCAGGGCACATAGCACAGTGTGAAATGCACCAGGGCATAATACCCACTTGTTCTTGTACTGCGGGTCAAGGTCTTCAAGCTTCAGTGCCCTCCTGTACTGGTCCATATCCATGGTTGCCACCAGTTTGCTGTCTGGTCCAGTCACGAGATCATTCACTCTTGAGAGCTGATCCAGTGCCGTGACCAAAGTGGTCCATTCATGGGCTGCAGCATTGATGATGGGAAGTCCAAAGGCCTGGTCCACTACTGTGGGAGCATCCGTGGGCAATGGGATATGTGTGAGTGAATTGTAGTCAGACCAAACAGGTACAGGCTGTTCTCCATCCATCCTGTCAGCTGTGGGTTCTTCTGGTTCACCTTCCTCTGTTGGCGGTGTTTCTGGGCCAGGCTCATGAACACTAGGCCTGTTGAAGAAGCGTGCCACCATCCACCCAATGTCATTGGTCTGTGATCTGCCGTAACTCTCATCATACACTCCCATCTTGTAGTTGGTGTAATGTGGACTCGTTTTGGGCTTTGGGTCCCCCTCAATCGTACATGCAACCATGTAGATAACAGTTAGTGGCACATCTTGTAGGCCTGCAGATGTCAGACTCTCACTGAATTGCACTGAGTCCACCACTGTTTCGCCTTGGTCCGATCGCTGGTACACTCCAAGGGCTGTTCCATGGAAACTCCCTTTTCCATCTGGGGTGTCCACTTTCTTGTCGATGTCGTCCAGGGAAGCCCGGATCCTCTTGTTGTTCAGAAGGCCTGGTGGCACATACACACCGTACTCTCTGATATTCTGAGAGATGGCATTGGTGATGTTGTTACGTATTTTAGTGACACGATCATAAGAGACCCCAACGCCAAACTTGCTCAACAGCGATACCGCCTTCTGACTTCAGAAGTTGTGGTACATGTACAGTGACAATCTAACAGCATAGGGACTTTCAAACATACTGTGGAACGTTGACTCTGATGACATGGGGGTGAGTGTCACTTCTTTGTCTGTCTTGCAGGCCTGTACAGGATTGAGACAGGATGAGACACGAGTTGTGCAAGTGTTTGGTGCGTGTCTCTGTTGTTGCCGCTTTTGCTCCTTGCAAGACCCATCTTGTGAAGATGATCAGTTTAGCTGGTACACCTGATTCACTGCACCCGACCAGTGACCCATTAAAGGACCATGGATCATCCTTTCTAGACTGTAGGACAGCTTGCCTAATTATGTTGGAACACCGGAAGATTGTGTTCATCTCTCCTTTGATGTCTCTCTCCTCTATTGCCTGGTCTATAGCAGAGCGACCAGCTTCATTGGAATGTAGGACTGCTGGCTTCCTCCCTCGTGCATCAGTGATTGTGAAATTTATGATGTTCTGTTGGATTTTCTCCAAGAGGACATGCCGAGTGATTTTCTCATTGTGAATTCCATGATCGTGCATCATATTGGTGTACAGTGCAGCCACCTCGGTCAGTGTGATGATGTCTCCTTGATTTAAGCGCTCTTTTAATTTGGCAAAGAATTCAATCTCCGCCGAAATAGATGCCACAGTGTCTTTGTCTGACTGGTTGTCTGTTACTGAGCCTTTGGGGCTGCTGCACGTAGCGCTGCCAGTGCATTGTGTGGTTCCTGATGTCTCCCTCCGCAAGGATGTCTGCCATATTCAATTTCCATTGGTCATTATGACTGGCATCTACAATATTTTTGACTGATTTTCCAATGTCTGAAGTTCTGCATAAGTGAACCTGCTCTGGGTTTGAAGCAGATCTGGCATGTTTCTTTTCGTGTTTGATATCTTGGCAGTAGAAACAAAGCTCTCGGTTGAAGGAACTGATGTGGGATCGTGTGAGTGACCTTTCATTGACTCAGCAGATTCACTGCTATCAGGCGTAGTGGTACTACTTGACATGGGTCGTCCCCCTTCCTTGTTGTATGGCAACACACTTGAACTCTTCGCAGACAGTGCTTTCTCGTACCGCTTTTTGTCTCTGTCAGTGTGCCCTTTGTGTGTCACCTCACTGTAGCATGTCCTGTGCCATACAGCATGGTTTCGTTCCAAGATCTCCGCTGACAAACCATGCAGCCGTTGATTCAAATGAACGAAGTCAGGATTCCTATATTCAGCTCTTTGACTGGTATAGTCAAGAAATTTCTGATAGCTTTCACGTTTTGGATACGTCAGTGACTCCAGCTCTCTCCCTTTGTTTTTAGTGTTCACCCACTGTTCTCCTTGGCATTTGAGGCAGAGGTCAAAGTCAATTGATTGTTTCTTTATAGGTGGTTCTCCTAATGCTGCAGAGGTGGCCATCTTCGTTTATGTTCTTTGTGAAGGTGCAGATGTTGGGCTTGACACAAGTCGGCAATCAGAACTTGTAACAGCAATGAAGTCGTAGCTGGGACGTATTCATCTGCAACTTACGAAACAAATGCAATAATTAGGTGACACCAGTGGCGGATCTACGGGGGGGCCAGGGGCCCGACCCCCCCTCCCAGGCCCCCCCCCCCACAGACCAAAAAATGCCAAATTTTCTCACATATACACTCCAGCTTTGCTAGAGATTCTGCTGAGCCTCAATCAGGCCGCAGAAACGAATTTCCGGGTGCCTATTTTTCAAAATTTTCTGGGGGAGGTCCCCCAGACCTCCTTCACGGACTTCGCGCCTTCGGCACTCGTGAGTCGGGCTTGACGCCCCCCCCCCCTTCCTTGAAATTTCCTAGATCCGAGCCTGCAGCCCAGTATGTTACCTAAGATCATAAAATATCAGTTGTTGGTAGAATTAGTGAAGTATTTTGTATTATTAAATTTTTAAACAATCTCACCATATTTTGACTCTGAGGGCACAAAATACCTTAAGAAAATATGGCAATATTTGTTTTCGTATTTTACTAGATAATTTGGATGAATTGAAATGCATTTAAATGCATTTGCCAAAAGTCTGGCTCCCCAAAAATTGAAAAAATATTTTTACGGCAACGAAAATTTTTTTCATACTTTTGCTCAGAAATCACCCCGGGGCCAAATAGGAAAACTGGCAACATATTTTTTATGTTCTAACTACTATTTAGAGGAATTTAAATGCATTTGCCAAGATTATATACAAAAATATGACAAGATTTAATTCGGGGGTGGTGTACTTTAAATGTACCGCTATTTGTTTTCTTTCTTGTTTTCTTGTTTGTTTTTCCGGGTGATATCACAGCCATCCTTTGAGCTTGGAAGCTGAAATTTGGGGACAAAAGTAAAGATGTACCTTGGCAAAAAGGTTATTTTTAATTTTTTTATAAATCAATTAATTGATTAATTACTTAATTATTTTATTTCTCATCCTGGCAATATCTCAGGCATATTTTGAGCTCGGAAGATGATATTTGGACATGACAATGACCAAATGATTTGGCTATAAAGGTAATTTTTGATTTATTACTTACTTTATTTTCAAAAAGTTACAGATTTGGATGAAACAGTGGTGGTTTAAAGATGCTGTTCAGCATTTGATTGAGAAATTAATTATTTTACGATTATTATTTATTTATTTTAATTCTGCAATTAATCAATTAATTATTGTTCACCACTCCCTCCCAATTCCGACTTCATGTGTTGCAAGGCGGCGTCACTCGGTGCCGAAAGTGCACCGGTGATGTCACATGCTGGAGGATTGTTATTTCTTTATTTGGCATGGGGATGTTGTACTGTACTTTGAATGTCCCGGTACTTGTTTGCTATTCGTTTCTTTTTATATTGTTCAAAACCTGACACAGCCTATCCATGGATAGAAAGTGTGAAAATAGTTTGTCTCCGTGTTCGTCGTTTTCTTTCCTTCTTTCTTAATATCTTGCTTCTACTTACTCGATACTATTCTAATTCCTGTGCGTGCATCTGAAACCATATCTCAGACATCTATGGACCGATTTTCTTCGTATTTGGCACAAAGACAACACATGAAGGTATACATATGCATCTTTTTTTTCGACATCATATCCAAGATGGCCGACTGGCGGCCATTTTTGTTGTAAAAAAAACACCTGGTGTTGAACATGTCCTCAACCATTTCTAGAACATGCATTTACCGATCTTGTTCAAACTTGGCATACAGATAAGGCATGTGGGTTTACATATGCACGTCTTTTTTTTCGAGATCAGATCCAAGATCCAACCAGCATCACATTACATTCGTGTGTGATACATAACCTGTGTGATAACTTAATTTTTAGGGGCAGAGACAAGTTGATAGAGACCCAGATTTGCAGTCTCACATAGTAAACTAGAGGGGGAGCACTCGGGAGAGTGCAAAACCTCCGCCGCCAATACTGCTGGGTTACTCAAGTGAACCTTATATCTTACTAGTAGTAAAGCCCGGCGTTGCTCGGGCAACGCCCGGGCTTTCTTGAAAATTTCCTGAATAGCTGTTAGGGGTTAGCGGTTAAGGGTTAGCGGTTAGGGGTTAGCGGTTAGGGTTAGCGGTTAGGGTTAGCGGTTAGGGTTAGCGGTTAGGGTTGCGGTTGGGATTAGCGGTTGGGGTTAGGGTTAGCTGTTAGGGTTACGGTTAGTGTTAGGGTAGCTAACCTTAACACTAACCCTAACACTAACCCAAACCCTAACCCTAACAGCTTGGCGTAGCGGAGGTAAACAGCGCCCGGGGCAAAGTGAAAATTTGCGTCCCCCGTAGGCCTTAAACTTTAGTGGATTTGAATGGAAAATCCCATAAGGGATATCGATTTATCGATTTTTTTCGAATATCGGAAGTGTTGTGGAAAAAATTTATAGCCAATGACCTAAGTTGGACCAAAAGCCATAATCGTACCAAATTTGAATGGAATCGGTTGGAGTTTATGAAAATGCATCAAAACGAATTTTGAGGGCCTCTTAAGGAAGACAATAATATCATTAGTATATGTGCCAAATTTTGTTTCATTTCATGCAGTAACAAAAATCTGATGGTGGAACAAAGAAAGGGGCGTGCCGAAATATTAATATAGATTCATTAAATATGTCAACAGTGCTGAGAGTTATAGTTCTTTTCTCCAACATTTTTTTTTTGGGGGGGGGGGTTGGAAATCACTGAAAACATGTAAAAATGCAAAAAATGCAAAAAAAAAAAAAAAAAAATCGAAATTTTGTTGAAAAAAAAGTTGCAAAAATTTTTTTTTCTCAACATTTTTTTGGGGGGGTTGGAAATCACTTAAAACATGTAGAAATTCAAAAAAAATTCTCTATTTTTTGGGGGCGGGAAAAAAATTGGGGGGGGGGGTTGGAAATCACTTAAAACATGTAGAAATGCAATAAAAAAAATTTCTCTAACAATTTTTTTTTGGGGGGGGGACAAAGTCAAAAATGTAATGGCATGATCCTTGGACCATACCTAACTCCCCCACCAAGTTTCGTCGAAATCCGTCGAGGAGTTTTTCCGTAATAGCAGTCATAGACTGGTACTTACGAAATCGTCAACTTGACCTCTGACCTTAGCTAATAACAGCTGTCTCTCGAGAAGGTAGCGACGCAAACCAGAAGTTTCTACGATGATTCTGTATCAAACCATCAAAAATCATAACGTCGACCGAAGCAAAAATCTCCATTTCTCCACGCAATTATATTATACCTTAACGTAACTCAACGACGCGTCTGCTCGAGCGCACTGCATCATGGGTCGACCCGTGACGCGTCGAGTGAAATATTTTTTATACAATCTTAAAACGTCTCCAAAACATCCTATTTTTCCAGAATTTCGACAACCGAGTTTTAAGCGTCCAAAGCGATCGCAAAAACCGAAGACAAAATTAAAATCGAAGTTAAAACGAACTCGTAACGTCGAGCAAAGCAAAAATACTCCATTTCTCCACGTGAATTTACGGAATGATGTTTGACCTCAAACAAACAGACAAATAAGCAGTCATATACTGGTACTTACGAAATCATCAACTTGACCTCTGACCTTGTCCAATAAAAGCTGTCTCTCAAGAAGGTCGCGACGCAAAGCAGAAGTTTCTACGATGATTCTGTACCAAACCATCAAAAATCGAATGTTTTGGATGTTTGACCTCACTATGACCTTGATATCCCTTATGGGATTTTCCATTCAAATCCACTAAAGTTTAAGGCCTACGGGGGACGCAAATTTCCACTTTGCCCCGGGCACTTGGTTTACATATGCACGTCTTTTTTTTTCGAGATCAGATCCAAGATCCAACCAGCATCACATTACATTCGTGTGTGATAACTTAATTTTTAGGGGCAGAGACAAGTTGTAATTTTTGACCGATTTTGACCAAAATCTAATCAGCGCTAGCCATCACCCTCCTGAATCACGTGATTTAATTTGACATTGGTAGCTTCTTCCGTTCTCGAGTTATCTGTACCAAACCATCAAAAATCGAATATTTGACCTCACCGTGACCTTGACCTTTGACCGATTTTGACCAAAATCTAATCAGCACTAGCCATCACCCTCCTGAATCACGTGGTGTAATTTGACATTGGTAGCTTCTTCCGTTCTCGAGTTATCGTGCCTACAAACAAACAAACAAATAAACTAACAAACAAACAAACAGAAACGGAAGGCATCAATAATCTTATGAAATCTTTAGATTTCGTAAGTAACAAACAAACAAGCAGTCATAGACTGGTACTTACGAAATCTTTAGATTTCGAAGATATCATAAAATCGAAGATATCATAAAATCTTTAGATTTCGTAAGTAACAAACAGAAAGGAGTGAAAACAGTAACCTCCATCCATCTTCGAAGATGGTGGAGGTTAATAAAACATCGATCTCTTTTTTAATCTTCATAATCATAAGGTTCTTGCATCATAATGTCTTATATGAACAGTACATTATGTTCGCAGTGAAGGTGGTAGTGGTAGACTGGTAGTAGTAGTAGTAGTAGTAGTAGTAGTAGTAGTAGTAGTAGTAGTAGTAGTAGTAGTAGTAGTAGTAGTAGTAGTAGTAGTAGTAGTAGTAGTAGTAGTAGTAGTCATCAGAGTAGTGGTGGTGGAAGAGAATGCAGAGGTTCATGCTCTTCCCAGATTGTTGGGGCAATCACAATAAGTCATGAATGTTTCCATGGCTGAGAACAAATCCTGGACAGGTCACCACTCTGTCATAGGGTGTAGAAATCTCCGCTGTGAGCAGCCATGGGAGTTGAACCAACACCACTGAGCACAATGTAACAAGGTCTTATCCACTCCACCCTCACCATTTATATTATAATTTAATAGTTCTGATTTTTTTTTCTTCAAAAATAAATAACAAAATCCAAAGAAAAACACTGAAATGACAGCATCAAATAAATATTAAAACACTATATCAGCAAAAACAATGACCAAGTGAGTATACCCAGAGGCAAATGAAGAGTCCTGTGGAGTGCTCAACAGTACATGGAGGATGTGTGTAGGCCGTGGACTGTACTCAGCTGTATCGTGCAAATCGTCACTATAGCAGTGACAGAGCTAGCAATGGCCTCTAATGGATGGCTCTCAGATCCACATTGCATTTCCACTTTCTCCTCTGGAACTTGCAGAGGCAAGGCTGAAACAGGGAGAAAATCTGGCCTTTGTAGCTCAAAAACGAGCAGATATATGGCTTTGAAAAAAAGGTCAGCATACCTGCCATGCATATTTAATCAGCCATCGTGATTAAAATTGAGCCTCACGTGCCCATGTTAAGAGCCCCCTTCTTAATCTATACCAAAATTGCAAAGGCCCACTGGCACCATTTGGTACGCTGCATATTCTTCGCACAAAATCACACCAAGCGTGGGAACATTATCGCTTTAACCAGCATGGCGATTGGTCTCCTGATGCCGGCAAATATAGCACATGTATACCACTGTATGCAATACACACTCAAATGCTTGCATTGACCTGTTTTACAAATGTACTCATTCATGTAGAAGTAAACTGATGTCACCTAATGTCCTTGTCCTGTAGGTGAGCTACATACATAGAAGCTCCTCAGGGAGAGGGGGAGATGGACCCGTAAGGGTGAACAAATTGCACACAAGCTGAATGAAACACAGCAACAACAGGAAGGGGAAAGCATAGATGAAACATGGAAGGAACAAACCAACTGAAAACTAACAAATGAAAAGAGGTGAGGGAGAGGGGGGAGGGGATCACAATACCTGGAAAAAAGGGAGAGCTTTGGAATGGGGTCATTCTTGGTCGAAGATATCATGAGTCTGGATGGGGTGTGTGGGGGGGGGAGGGTGGCATGAGGTAGTGGTGAAGAGCTGTCCTGAAGCCCTCGAGGAAATAATAGGACTGAATAGACTGGAAAAGTTGGGGAATAAATAAGTGGAGGTGAGCAGTGAGCCTGGATTTTGGCTGTTTACAAGAAGACAGTTACTGTCAGGCCATGTGTGCCCTGCAGAAACATTGGAGGGACAGAGAGAAGAGAGGGCAGAGAGTGCAAGACCAAAACGGAGGTGAGAAAGTACAGAGGCCACCAATGAGAGTAGATTTGAGAGTAGCAGGCCTATGCACACTCACTTTTGTCACAGGAGATCGCAATGATTTTTTGCTTTCCACGGCATCAAGAAGGGCAATGTGTGAGGTCAAGGGTGCCAGTCCACAGGCAAGAGCAGACCACAGGTCAAGGGTGCCAGACCAGTATTTTGTGTCAAAGGGGAGAGCAGAATGAAGGCCTTGTAGGTTGTCAATAGTTCAGATTGACCAAGGAAAGACCTTGCATGACAAAGGATGTCAAGTCTGCGGCTGGCTTTGGAGGCCGTCTTGAAAATATAGTCGGCCAAAAAAAGATCAATGCTGATGGTGTCGCCCAAAAGTTTGAGTGACTTAACATCTTCGAGTTGATTGTTTCAGAAGTACATGGGAGGGGGGGGGGGTTGCCAGACGGTCCTTTGAAGAGACAGAATGAGTGTAGGATTTGTTGGGGTTGAAAGACTTATTCCAAGTTTTGCACCAACAACTGATTACCTCCATCACCGAAGGTGTATGGAGGTAATGTTTTTCATAACTGTCAAACTGTTTGTTTGTTACTTGCATAAATGAAGATTTGTAAGAACAGTCGGACCCCGATATTTATGGGGATATTGTTGTGGGCCGGGCGTCGGTGGCGAGCACGCCGATAGGTGGAGCAGTAGAGTCGGCTCCACCGAACACCCGGAATTTAGATCGTGCTCCTCGGAGAAATCCGAAAGGCACAGGTCCCTTACAGGACCGTGAATCGCCAATAATTCGGCCGCGTGGAATAAGGTTAATTGCCAACTTCAATATACCTAAGTATCCACGCGGCAAAGTGACCGGGGAATTCACACCCTCAGCAGGCCTCGAGCAGAACGAGCCATTATCGTTCTCGAACCGTGCATAACCCGAGCAGATGGTTACGAAGACCCATCGGACCAAATGCACAATTGACTGTTTCCCAATTTCCAAACACGCACCGTGCCAAGCCAATGAAAGAAGCACAGAAATGAGCTGATACATTTAACAAAATGGATATTTATTTACAATAGGCAGGGAGGGGAACACAGAAGAGCAGAGTTATCCAACTATATTCCAATGCAATGCACAATAGTAGGGTGAATATACTGATTCTGGCTCACTTTTCCCCATGTAAGTGAATGGGGGATTTTCAGCGATTCATATTTTTTTTCCCTAAAAAATAAACCCCCTTTTCATCCCAAGGTATATTTATTTGTCTCCCCTTTTAACCGAGGGGCACTTTTCAAACAACCAATGCAATAAAATAAAGATTTGTTCAAGTAGTAAAGTAGTAATGTGACTTGTTAAACGTGATTCTGAAGAAATATCTCAAACATGTAAGCCAAGGGACACTCTTTTTCAAATAACCAATGCATATTGTTTAGCTCACTCATTGAACCTGTAAAGATTTGTTCATTCTCAAATTCCTTCAATAGTTTAATTTTCTTTTCACAATAATCCCCATCAAAAATAGTTTAAAATAAAACATTTGAATCTTTACATTTCTTAAGATACCCCTTTTGTTCCATTACGAA
Organism: Eptatretus burgeri; assembly: GCF_056783735.1. Taxonomy (NCBI): domain Eukaryota; kingdom Metazoa; phylum Chordata; class Myxini; order Myxiniformes; family Myxinidae; genus Eptatretus; species Eptatretus burgeri. The sequence continues at coordinate 90,643,480 of NC_140965.1, forward strand.
ATGATAAACTTATCTTAATGCTCTTGTTTGATCACCTCCTGAGCCACATATCATTTTGAGATTATAGTAAATTGCTTTTTCATTGTTCAATTGATAACCATCAAAGTTTTCAGTCCATTCAAGGATATTTATTTTTATTTCTTTACATCCTCTAACTTACCAGTTTTTAAATTGATTCGCTTATTTGTTTTATTTACCTTTGTTTTAGTTATTTTTTCAACAAGAATTATTTGATATTTTTCACATTCATTATGTTTTCCATTTATATACCAAGACTGAGATTTTCTCCACTCTTTAGTTTGATCAATACTTTGTTTGACCATTTATATATTGTGAAAAAACACAGCGGTAGCCCTTAAAAACTCTAACCCATCTTCCCATCGTTAAAACACAATCTATTCTATACACTCTATCATACAATATCCATATGGAACACAATCTATTCCATTATCTAAAATAAATCTCTTATCATCAAAGGCTCCTCATGCCTTTTTATTTACGTGTTCACGATATATCTTATGTTTATAACTTCTTATTGCATTCATTTTCCTACATTCATCTTTCTTATTCATCAAAGAATTATAATAATTTCTGAAAGTTATTGATTTCTTTATTACATATTTCTTTATTCCAATTAACCCCTTATCAATCTGATCACCATACTTATAAGCATATGCCTTTGCTCTCAATCCAATAAACTCACTCATTACTTTCTACCCAACTCATCCTTAAACTTACCAATAACCTTTTCATTCTTTTTGGAAAATAACTCAGTCTTCTTACTAAAATTACTTGTATCATATACTCCAATATTTTTCTTCATATCTTTATGAACATCATCAGTTTTTATATCGAGAATAAAACTATCAGTGTCCATATACAACAATGAAACATTTTCACCATACTCTTTCTTTCAGCCATTATACAAATAATCATACATCAATATCTTTTATAAATCAAGAACTGCTGTTCCGATATAAATTGGTAAATCCATTACAATACTTTCCTTTTCCATATGAATAGCAGAAAAGTTCTCTGAAAAAACCTCTTCTCTCTTAAAACTTGGTATATTTATCAATCTAGAAGCTTCTTTCCAAGATGTTGCAAATCTAATGTTTTGCCTGTTTCTAACATTTTCCATTGTCTTTCCAAAGACAGCATTATTCATCAATTTATAGGATTTATATAATTTATAGGATTATTCCCCTTCAAATTTTACTTTTGTATTTGTTCTCATATCTGTATTGAATTTAATATTCTTTTTCATCCAAGGACTTTGCTTAAATTTTAAAACTTTATGAATTTTAGATACTCTCAATCCTTCTCTCAAAAACTGTTTCAAGCTTCTCTGATGCAAAACATATCCCTCTTTATCATAGAATGTTGTTAATAACTTTTCTGTTGATTTGCCTTTAATATTAAAACTTTTATGATAATCACTTAACCATTCTTTCTTTGGGGTTTCATTCTCACATGCAAAAGGAAGGTCTTCATGCTTATTATGAAGATCACTCGGGTACCTCAAATCAACTTCAAAATAATAACCTTCTTCTTCCTCATTCAATTCCTCTTGAGAAGAAATAACAATATTCATCAAAGCCTTTTCATAATCCTTTTCTTCCACCCACTCTAATTTACCATAAGGTAGAGATTGAGACATTGCCCATCCATCCAAATTATTAGCATCAAAATACATCAAATAATTACTTTCTTTTTCACTATCATAATTTGGAAGATATTTATTATTTGCTTAAGCATATCTTTTTGAACATACTTGTGATATTCCACCTCTCTTCGACTTCTCAATCATCAAAAGCATATCCACATCACTGATTAAATCTATATCTTGTTTTGTCATTTTCAACATTGCACTCCAAGCTAAACCAGGAGCTGTGAAATAGTGGGCAGGATCTAATCCATGACAAATTTTATTATGACAGATTGATCTCAAAGCTTCAAACACATCAGCGAACAATAAAACATGTTTTTAGATACAAATCATGATATTCTCCAAGGTTCTTTATCTTAAATATTTTCCAAATTTCTTGTGCATGTTTATATTCCCTATCACTTATCTCTTTTTCATGAAGGTTATTATAGAAACTTTATTTTGAAGGAAGTTGTGTTTCTTTAAATCTCATAATTGAATCCATATAATCATAGGAACAAATTCCCTTATATGTAAGAATTTTCTCTTTAATTTGAATTTCATTCCTTGTTTGAATTTCCTCTGTTGTTAGAATTCCCTCTTTAATCAGAATTTCATCTCTAATCAGAATTTCCTCTTTTGTTAGAATTTCATTAATTGTTTGAATTTTCTTTATAATTAGAATTTCATCTTCAGTTACAATTTCTTCATGAATTTCCTCATTAATTAGAATTTCCTCTTTACTTTGAATTCTCTCTTTCATCTGAATTTCCTCTTTAGTTAGAATTTCCTCTTTTGGAAAGAATGAATTAAGATTTGGAAAAGACCCCGTGGAGCTTAGATTTGATGCAAGGTAGGCTAGTGATGTTCCCATAAACTTGTAAGAATCTAGAAACCTAATACGAGTTAATGGTTTTGTGAATATCATTTTTGTAAATGAAATATACTTTTGACTTGTGTTTGTTATGACAGAAATATTCCCTGGTGTTTTTGAAAGTTCATTTATAAATTCATGTGTATCATAGTTGGCGCTGTTGTGAAGAAAGACTGGAATAAAAGAAGGAAATTTAAAATCAAGATTACAACAGGCATGAACGGGACCTCTATATTTACCAGTAAGATGACAATGATCCCTAACTTTAGACTCCTCAATTTCCTCATCACAAATATGACAGATATTGTTCTTTCTAAATTCTAATTTTTTTTTCTTCGGTTAATTTCATCGGTTCATTTGTTTCTTTCATTAATTTAGTTAGTCTTATGCAATCCTTTTCTAATCGTTTTACAAACTCTTGTGAAGCTTTTTTTCCACTATAATGTTCAAGTTTATTATACTTTTCTCCAACAGATGATTTGATATAATAACAGAAACCACAAGGAATATGTTTTTGATATTTATTTGTATGTGATTCTTTTGGATTAGGAGAAGCAGTATTTATCTTTTTTAGGATACATTCAAAATCAGCATATATCACAAATGGGTGCATGATAGATTTATTATAATCTTCAAAAGAAATCTTTTCACCAGGTTAAGGCATTGTAATTACAGCTTATTTATGATTACTACAATATGTTGAATGTTCTTCTTATCGTTCTTTTGTATGAAATGAATAAAGACATCGCTTACAAGGATATATTTTGATTGATGTTCTGAATACCTGAGAAGAGATTCATCTTGATAAATTATTGATGTATGTATAATGTGAATTATTTCCAACACTAAAATATAAAAGATCAATGTGTGTTTCTTCATTTTTATCGTTGTTTGAAATTTTTAATATTTGAACTTTGTTTGTATCCGTTAATCCATATACATTAATAGAAAGATTATTCTTTTTCTCAAATTTAGGAATATCTGTTGGTGGCATTGGGAATTTAAAATCTTTAATGTCCAAGGTATTCTCATATTTCATATATTGTTTTACTCTTTCTGAATTACAATTTGGTGGATGTAAGTGAGCAAGAACAGACCAGAGAAAACATTTATTATCATTGTTCTTCATATTAACAACTGCCTTCTTTAGTTTTATTTCTTTTGGTATTTCAATATAAGAAGAAGCTTCAAGAGGGTTCAATTTTAGAATGTCTATATCTAAAAAGATGATTTTTTAAATATTAAATCCACTTCCTACCACTGTATTATCAACATCCTCCTCTTGTCTTGATTGTTCTTCATAAACCCCATGATTCAAAAAATCTTGAAATGATGTTATAAAATTAAGATCTGTTCTCATATAAGGAGTTTGTTCTTCATCTTGTCTTTTCATATTCATTTTCACTCCCATATAAAACTTTAAAGTTTTCATTTCTTTTAATGGCTTTTTAATAACTTTTTCAACATCAGGTTTCACTATTTCAATTGATTCAGCAATTGATGATGGACCGGGTTCTCCAAATTGAAAAATCCTTATTTTTATATGCCCTTTAAATGCCCCATCAGTGTTTTCAATATAATAGTCTCCCTTTACTTTAAACTCATTTTTCTTGTCTTTTTGTGGTTGAAGATGTCTATTATAACTACTCTTCAAAACATCCTTTGAGCAGACATCACAATGTTTTCTTTCCAACTCAAGAGGGGATATTTGATGAAATAGATTAAATGTATATTTGTTGGTTTGAAGGTGTTTTTTATAATATTTATATTCGTGATTACAAACATCGCAGCACGTTGTATTCACCATATTTATATCATAAAACTTTGTTTCAACGAAAATTTTCTTGATGAAAATTTCGTTTAATTTATAGGTGAATCTGTGCTTGAAACCATTTTATCCTCTAACATCTTTCACTTAATAAATACAATGTTTCAAGACACAAAAGACAAGTTTCAATCAAACTCTTCATTTGTAAAAGATACTGAGAAATATGTCAAGGATGTAAAATTGAACAAAGATAAATATAACAACTATTGGATGAAAACAATTATGGTGGATAATATGAGTTCTTCAATTTCCTTCAGTGGAAGGGCTATTAGTATACCTGGAAGAACATCAATTAAAGTATCTCTCACAAAAGTTTCTCCTCTCCTTCTGGTAATATATTAAAAACTAGAAAAAGCAATGAAACAAGAAAAAGTATCAAAAAATAAAAACCTTATGGATGAAGCTTTAGAAAGAAAAAGATAAGACCATCTGTAATATGCAAGAAGAAATTTGTATTTTTTTCAACAACCCTAAAGAGGTAAATCCTGATGAAATCAAGGATGTTAATATATCAGGTGAAATGACATTTCGTTCAATAGTTGTTAAGGATCATTTTAAAATTACCTTTAATATAAAACATGTTGTAGTTGAATCTGGTGATGAAAAAATGTATATAGATATCAATGGTAATATTATTAAATACGAGTCAATATTCAACTGAAGATTTTGAAAGTATAGACGATTCTGAAGATGAATTTTAGTTTCAGTAAAGTTTTACTTTATAAATATGCAAGACTTCCCTGATTCTCCATATGACAAATTTGAGAATTGTCCTGCGTGTGAAAGACGGGGATTAAACACAGAGTCAAAAGCCTATAAACAATGTTTATTCTGTGATTATCTTATAATTAATGATAATAAAAAATATAAAAAGGAAAATAATTCTTTTAGATTTACACCAAAAATGAATTACTTTGCAAGACTGATTGGAGAAATGAATGTAAAGTATGAGGGTGAAAACACACCTTTCCTTACAAGCGAAGAAACTGAACGTATTCGAGAAATGTTCAAATGATTGTTGTTGTATATTATTCATGGATGTGATTTTCAGGGAAATATCAACACAAGATATTGCATAAATAAAATAATGGATTATCTTGAAATTAAACCTGAACTTAGGATAAAATATAGAGTTTCTAAAAAAGCCAATAATAAATTAAATAACCTGTTTTCCAAATATATAAATGGATGATTTTTTACCCATTTGGGAAAATAAGATAAAATTTAACAACCATAAAAATCTCCCAAATTCATTAAGATGTCTCATAGTGGGTTCAAGCGGATGCGGAAAAACCTGCTTAATTTTGAAGATGCTCCTGACTCCCAACTTTTTAGATTATGATAATTTAATAATTTTCACAAAGTCGAGTTTCAACCAGAGTATCAACTACTCTCCCAAGGTTTTAATGCTGGTCTTCAAAAAGAAGATATAATCGGTTTATTTAAACGTCAAAAAAACCAAAATGATTGTAACATTGAATGTATAATACAACTATTTTGTGATACACAGAGATGTAAAAAGAAATCAAAACCGATAACTTGTATTCTTAGTGATAATAAGGATGATTTTCCGTCTCCACAAGATTTGGATAAATCAAAAAAGAACCTCGTTATCTTTGATGATTGTGTTAATGAGAGAAACCAAAAGGTAATGGACAGCTACTACACAAGAGGGAGACTTTCTTCTTGTAATTGTAATTATGTTAGTCAATCATACTTTCAACTTCCTCGTCATTCCATCAGAAACAATGCTAATACTTTTATTTGAAGCACACGACTGAAAAATATAAATATATTGTTGGGAAACAAGATGAGCTATTAAATGATATTTTCCAATAAATAAATGGATGCGAAAGAAAGAGCAAGAAGATTTAAGGTTTATCAAGAGTTGGTTTCAAAAGTTGTAAAACAGCAGGAAGACATAAAGAAGAAACGCAGACAGAAACTAACGGGTGAAGAAGCATTTGAAAGAAAACAAGATAAATTTTTTAAACCACTTTCAAAAACTTCCAAAGAAAAAATTGTAGATGTTTCCACAGTTCCCACAGTAGAATATACTCCTAAAAAAATTCAAATGTTAAAAGATTTTGATCAAATGACGGAGGACGAATTCGAGCATAGGAGGGAATTAAAATATGATGACGAAGGATTATTTCAACAACTAGAAGAGATTAATCACCCCCCTGCTTATATTGTGAATGCTCTTCAAAACAATGAATATTCAGCGGTATCAAAAACCAAAGCAGGACTCATTCCAACAGAATAACCAGCAATATTTCATCTTGTTCAAGAAAACGTATTGATTATTTAATGATGAATTAAGGTCCTTGAGGTCTGCTCAACCCCCTGTTAAACTAACACCCACATTAATGTTTCTTCTCACAAAAGATGGAAGACAAGCTTCAACTGTGAGGAATAAATCAAAGTATTTTGATAAACCATTGGATATGAAAAATAATGATGATAGAGTATATATTGATCTGCTGAACTCTTGATTATAGGGTTAGTCTTTCTGGTAAACGTAGCAAGAATGAGAAGGAGAAACACATTATTCAGGCTTAAAGTATCCTTGGTTCAGGTATTAGTTTTCTTCCAAATGACCCATCGCAATTAGTTAATAGACTGTTATTGTTGTTAGGTAGTAAGAAGGCTGGAAATAACAATTGTTTTCATGAAGCATCAGCCATTTTAGACCAGTTGATGAACATGAAAATAATTAATAAATGTCAATATAAAGACATTTTATCTCATATTAAATAAGATGAGAAGCACAATCCTGAGTTTTAATTTCACAACAAGCGACCACACATCTTCACTCCCATACCCACTACAACTTGACACAACAAAAGAATATGAGGCATCTTTATTGTCCATGGAAACTTATAATACCTTATTTAACATAACTGAGAAAAATGACAAGTTTAGTTATAATCCGGGAAGTGCATACAAAACGGTCACAGTCTCACCCGGAGCATATGAGATTTCTCAAATGTCTTCCGAAATTGCTCGTCTTATGAAAGAACAGGGTGATGAACCAAAAAATATTATTTGTCGATATTCAAAAACATACTTCAAAATCAACTATTAAACTTAAAAATTAGCACAAGGTTGATTTCACAATTGATAATTCATTCAGAGAGTTATTGGGTTTCTCCTCAAAAAAGATTGAAACTAATGGGACGTTTTACAGTGATAGTCATTCAAATATCCTCAGGAATAAATTCGGTATTAATTCACTGTGATTTGATTGATGGCGCTTGTAATGATGGAATAAGAACAAATACAATATTTTCATTCAGCGCATACTCAACCCCAATTGGTTATAAATTCAAAATGGAACCCAAAAATTTGTTTTATCTCCCTGTGTCAGGAAAAACCATACACAGAGGAAATTTTAGGATAGCCGGCCAAGATAATCATATGATTTCTTTTAATGGGGAAGTTATATCCATCAGAATTCACCTACGTGAAGTTTTCCAATAAATAAATACGATGGTTCTTGTGAGGAAACATGAGTTGGGAAAATATAAAATATTAACAGGGGATGGGATGTTCCTTTCCCCATACTACAAGGGTGAAGGTATGTATCTTGGTATAGGATACTATAACCCTAAGAGACAAAGGGGTGTCGGACATCAATTTAGAGGAGATGCGATAATTGATACTCTAATGGGTATTCTTTTACATTCAACTATTCTTTTACATAAAGACCGAATTGGTTCAACTGCTTCTGCTGTGGGAAATGTAGCAGGTGCTGTAAAGAGCATAAAAGATACCCAAAAGGAATCTCATAAATTACAAGCAATTAAAGAAATTAAAAAAGGTAAAACTCAGTTCTCTCCCCAAGAACGACAGAAAATAATTCAAATACTTGGGTCAGGGTTTCAAAAGTTTTAACATCTTTTTTCCGAAATAAATACAAGTATGGAAGCAATTGTAAGTATCTATGATTTGGATGATACGATTATCATCTCAAATTCCACTAAAAAAGAGGATTACCTGAAGGTAAATGCAATAACTGGAACAGACTGGAATGTAAATGGTACAAAAAGTTTTGAAATAAATAATCAACAAACCTATTTGAATGTGTCCGAAAGTTTCTTGTTGTGTAAATTTAAATTCACTAAGGCTGGGAATAACACAAATGCTACACTCGTAAATGATTTCTTCTGGAAAATGTTTGATAGTGTTCGTTTGTATATTGGAACACAAGAAGTTGAAGCAATTGATTATGTCTCTGCTGTATCTGAAATGATGAAATTTACACTATATACATTAAGCGATAGAATGGGAAAGGGGGCTGTCGAAGGTTTTATTCCTGATATGTCAACAGGAACAACCACAGACCCTGGATATACTCAAAGGAAAGGAACGTATACTGATGATACAAAAGCAATTAATAGTTTTACTGTGGCAGTTCGTCTTAAAGGTATATTTGGATTTTGTGATCATGATAAAGTTCTGTATGGTCTTAAAATTAGATTTCAACTCCAACGGAATGATAATGAAAATAGATTGCCTTTTGGTGTTGGTAATGCTTTTGGTGAACAGAATAAATTTGTAATAGATGAAATGAGTTGCTATATGAGTGAATATACTCCTAATCTTAAAACAGAAGATGTTGAATAGAAGACTTAACCCAAAGAAACCACTCAATGTATCATACCTCAAAAGAAGATGTCAACACGTTAAACTAAACCAAACCACTTACACGTGGAATTTGGGTGTTCTGGAAGGAAAGCCACGATATCTGTGGATCATTTAAAAAAAAAAAACCAGATGGCGATACTGCTACTGATAAGAATAATGAATTGAGTGATAATGCTAAGGTGAAACAACTTCGTGTTTCTCAAGATGGAACATTTTATCCATGAGATAGATTGGAAATGAATTGGGAAAAAATGATTATGCTGAAGCATACAACTCTTACCAAAAGTTGTGTGAAAGTATTGGATATAAAGAACCTATTTTGGATATGACAGCATTTAAAAGTTTGTACACAATCTATGCGTTTGACCCGAGTGCTCAAAAGGAAACTATAAAGTCTAATCGAGTGGATACTTCCCCATACATTGAAAGAGGAGAGAGTGAAAAGTTGATGCATATTGTTTGCTTTTCGAAGAAACAGAATTACAGATTAATGCAGATAATGGTGTTATGATTAGTCTCACATCATTTTATGTTTAATAAATGAGTGGCAAAGTACCGGTATATGTTAATCAAATCAATCTTCATAAACTATCATCTTGTGATCAAAGCCTTGTACGATTAACGTTAATACAATTCAGAGAAAAGGAGCAGTAAGAATTGATGTTTTGCTCACAAGAGAACAGGTTAAAATATTGAATGATACTGGCTCACTTAAAATTAAAATGACAAAACCAATGTTGAAAAAATATTCAATAAGAGGGACGAGTGGAGGGTTTCTCCCATTTATAATTCCTTTATTTGCTGGTTTAAGTGTGGTTGGAGCATTGACGGGTGGTATTTCAACAGCGGTGAAAACTGCCAACGAAAGGAAGGCTCAACTCCGGGCTCAAAAAGAATTGGAGAAACAAATTCGTGGAAGTGGTGTAATTGTAGATTTTGCTGAAAAACTTGAAGGTCTCCCTGATAAAGCGAGATTGTTAGTTGGAGATATGCTTTCTTTTATCGCACAAGCAGGTGTAAAATTAACTAAAAGGGGTAATGGATTATATCTTTCGAATAAATTAATGAGCATTGATGAGTGGTTTAAAGAATTTGGAAAGAATACAACATCAAATTTACAGCTTGTCAAATATTGTAAGAAATTAAAAATTCATAATGTGGTTATTTGTATGAGAGATGAATAAACAAATGTGCCAAAACATACAAAGAATATTATTATGAACTTAGAAGATAACAAGCCGAAACCCTGTCACAGACGGGGCACAAAATTGGTCCTTCAGTATTAATTTTGATTATCTGTCGAATGGCGTTGGTCCCGTCTCGATCGGATGAAATTGAGAAATTGAAGTTACCCGGTGACCTTGACCCCGTGACCTTTGACCTTGAACTTGACCCCCCACCCCCACGCCCCCCAAACCTGTCCGTTCTCATGTCCCAAGGATCACTCATGCAAAGTTTCATCTCATTCCATCCAACGGTTCGGCCGCCTATAAAGGATGAACAAACACACACACATACATACAAACAAACATATTCTATTTTTTTAGTATACTAGATAATGGAAACGTTTCTCATTGAGTTTGTATTTTTAATAGTCAAGACAAATATTATTTTGATAGTTTTGGTCTTCCACCACCTGTTAAAGTCATAAAATTCTTACAGAATGGTGTTTATCAAACATTTCAAGTCAAAGAATTAAATTCCAAGTGTTGTGGTCAATTATGTCGAAATGTGTTATTTCAACTCAAAAAAATAAAACATTTTATGACATTATTTTTAATCTAATATAAATGACTTATGTTGGTAAAGATGGTTCTATCTTTGGTGTATCCCATGAAATGGATATTGATTTATCAAATTATTACACAAAGGCAAGGCTGAACGACATAAATATAATATAACCAAAAACATTATTATGAAAAATGCTTATGAATTAAAAAAATATCCAAGCCCGACTGACACGAATGACCTGGTGAGATTAAGCGATTTATCACAATATATATATATATATATATATATATATATATATATATATATATATATATATATATATATATATATATATATATATCCTTAAATAAAACGGCCGTGTATTCCAAAGATACAGAAGTGTTGATTTTATCTCCAGGTCATACAGAATTCACAGTTCGAATTAAAATAAATTTTTATAAAGAGGGCGTATCATTTGTATGAGAATAGAACAATGGGGGTATGATATGAATGATTTAGGGTGTAATTGGTCATTTAAAATTGACCTAAAAGACCTGGAACAATTAAATCAGTCTCGTAAGGAACAATATTATCCACTTGGTATGGAGAATGAGTTTTGTGGAGCCAAGATTAGTAAACAACAAATAAAAGAATTTAATAAGGGTAAATATAATAATGGTTTTGCCCTAGTTTTTATCATGAAAACAGAAAAAACAGGATTATATATATATAATAAGTAGGGAAATACAAAATGATTTAACTATGGGAAGATGGGGAGGTGTTTCGTGTCATAATGTTATTCTAACATATATTTCTAGTACATAAATGACGGCAAGAAGGCTTCAAGAAAATTATCATTTCTGTGTCCAAGCATACCTTCAAGAAAAGGGTATTCGGTATTTTAATAAGTATGTTCTACAATATAAGAATGAGGTGTTTTCAATAAAAGATTGGCATTATGCTGATGTTAATAAACCGACAACTTTGGATTTAATTAGAATGTTAAATAATGAAAAAAATTATAAAGCTAAGAAAACGTCAGGTTCTTTTATAAATTCAACAGAAATTTTATTGGTTTCCTGTTGTAAAAAAAATTATTTTGGATACAGGAATAACAAGAAATCCTGATGAGTATATGTGTGATATTCTATGGGGTATAAGCGATTCAAGGATAGTAAGGGAAGAGGAAGGAGTTGAAGAGAGAGAAGAGGAGGAAAGGAGAAGAGAGAGAAGGAGGAAAGGTAGAAGAGAGAGAAGGAGGAGAGGGAGAAGAAAGAGAAGGAGGAGAGGGAGAAGAGAGAGAAAGAGGAAAGAGAGAAGAGAGCGAGAATGAATAAATATGAAAATATGGAAACCAGTGAGATTAAAAAAGATTGGAGGTATTACAGAAAAGAACTCAACCCACCGAGGAGGAAAACAAAGAATTGACAAGTTTATTTGCAATATTTTCGATAAGACGATTGTCATCGGCAAGATATTGATTTTAATTCAAGTTTTTCATTTTTTTTTCTAAAATAAATGGTGGAGAGAGTGAAGGCATTTCTAAGGATTCTTTATGTTTTAAAAATTAAGATTCAAATGTGCATGTTGGAAACTAAAAAGGTTATAGCACTCTGCAGGAATTTTTCTCATAAATAAATGGGTTATTGTCTCAAATGTAAAAAGAAAACTAATACTAAAAATATTTCATTTATTAAAAGTAAAACTAACAGGGTTATACAAAAAGGTATATGTTCGGTGTGTGGTTCAAAAAAAAATCAATTTATCTTCAAACACAAACTCGGAGGAGATATACAAAAGTTTTTATCAGGAAGTAAATTTACAACTACTGTAAACTACTCGAATACCAGGGGAATTACATCGACCAGGGTATTCTTTCTGTTGTCCAGGCACAAACTTGGATAAAAGATTATATGAGGCAGACAATCCTAAATCATGGAGTGAGCCCATCAGTAGAGTTGATGAAGTGTGCATGAGACACTTTGATTACGGGAATACCACTACTTTGGAAGAAAAGCATGAGGCCGATAGAGAAATGTTGTATAATTTGTCTCTGATACAAAAGCCAGCCTTGAGAGAAAAAGTTGATAGGTTCATCGTGAGGAAGATGATCAGTGCTAAATTGAAACTTGGACTTGGAAATTCAAAAAACTTATAGGCTCTAATGATGTCATTAAGATTGAAGAGCAATTAGCTGATGAATTACATAAACCAATATTCACAAAGTTTCAGAGAAGGAAGGTTTATTCCAAGGAAGTTGATTATATCTGGTTCACTGATTTGATTGAACTCAATAATGATAAGGGGTACAAGTATGCTTTAACCGTTATCGATTTGAGGAGTAGATACGCATGGGTTGTTCCTTTAAAAAACAAAACAGGTAATACTCTTATGTTAGCCTTTCAACAGATATTTAATAAAAGTAAGAGAAAAACCTAAAAAAATTGTGGACTGATGAGGGTAGAGAGTGTTATAACAGGACATTTATGAATTTTCTAAAAAATAACAGTATTACATTATACAGTACCTTTAATGAAGGAGAGGCCGTTGTTGTTGAACGTTTTAATCGTACCTTAAAAGAGCGACTATGTAAAAAATTCACACAACTCGGTTCACAACAATGGTCATCTTTTATTCAGGATATTGTGGATAAGTATAATGACACGATTCACACGTCTACGAATATGAAACATCAGAAACATTTACAAAATCAAAATATGAAAAAGAGATTAATGTCAGAAAACCTAAGTTCAAAGTTGGTGATATCGTAAGAATATATAGGTGGAAATCTCATTTTGAAAAAGGTTATATTAAACAATGGACGAACGAACTTTTAAAAATTGTTGATGTAAGAGATAAGGTTCCTTTGACTTATCTATATATGTATATATATATATATATATATATATATATATATATATATATATATATATATATATATATATATATATATATATATATATATATATACATATAGTTGAAAGTGTGTCTGTCTGTGTGTGTGTTTCTCTGTGACCTACGTACACGAAAAGTACTCGACTTATCCTCACCAAACTTCACATGCTGCACAGAACATATACCCGGTAGTGTCCCGATGTAAACGAATTGTACTTCTGACTTCCAGTTTCCGAATTATGACGTCATCACCTGATTTCGTAACGTCAATTTTTCAAGTTCAGCCGATTGACATGGGACCAACGCCATTTGCAATAGAATGAAAAAATAATGCTACAGTCAATTGAAGACAATTACTTCCAACTTCCCGGTTTCCAAATCATGACGTCATCACCTGATTGCGTAACGTTAATTTTTCAAGTTCAGCCAATTTTCATGGGACAAACGCCATTTGCATTAGAATGAAAAAATAATGCTACTGTCAATTGAAGACAATGACTTCCGACTTCCCGGTTTCCGAATTATGACGTCATCACCTGATTGCGTAACGTTAATTTATCAAGTTCAGCCGATTGACATGGGACCAACGGAATTTGCTGGAGAATGAGAATTAATTAAGTCGCAAATGATGACATGAAACCAGCCTCACATTGTTGGGGCATTATGGTTTTTTATCTGATGCGGCAATAAATCTTAACATTTTTGAACTCGACTCTTCTGCATATAAAACATGGCGGAGAAAATATAATATTAGAGTGGTGATGAAAAAAAATAATAAAGGTGGCAGCCTCTACAATTTTACAATTAACTGTGACATATACTCCTTCAAACCCGCCGTCATCCACGGGATTCCTGTGTGGAGCACGGGTATCCCTGCTAGCAAGATATATGATTTAGAAGGGGAAGAGATTTTAGGTTCATTTTATTCACAGGAATTACAAAAGACAAAACTAAGCAGATAATACCCATGGGAGCAATGGGTTGGCGCTTCACTCCCTCCTACTATACACCTTTGTGGACACTTGAGGGCCAAGTGCGAGGTGTATAACAGTATATAATGTGTGTCAAGGGGGGACGTTCTTAGATCTGTGAATCCAAAACACAGAATCCTCAACTAAATAATCAAGGCTTAACGTGTGTGTGTGTGTGTGTGTGTGTGTGTGTGTGTGTGTGTGTGTGTGTGTGTGTGTGTGTGTGTGTGTGTGTGTGTGTGTGTGTGTGTGTGTGTGTGTGTCCCAACCCTCACATTCAAAATATCAACCCCAACCCTCACATTCAAAATCTCAACCCTAACCCAATGTCTTTTTTTTTTCAATACGTATTTCAACAATATATATTTTTTGTTTTTTTTTCTCTTCTTCCAATTCTGTCTTTTAAGACTTTCAGGTTTGATGAAGTAGAAAGGGGGCATAAGCCTGCACTTTCTTCCCAGCACTAACAATATATATTTTTTATGTTTTTTTCTCTTCTTCCAATTCTGTCTTTTAAGGCTTTTAGGTTTGATGACATAGAAAGGGGAAGTAAGCCTGCACTTTCTTCCCAGAACTTTCTTGATCTTGCTCCCATCAAGCATCATCCAACAAAGAACTACATCATTAGGTTTAGATCCCAAAGAGTGATAGCATTTCAAGTGTCCAAAATAAACCCAACTTTCCAAGTTTTCAAGGTATAACCACATTCCTGTTGAGTTTCCAAGATATGTATCACATTGTGAGTTATCAAGCCAGAAACCACAATATCAACTCTCCAAAATAAAACCAACTTACAAAGTCTCCAAGGGATAACTCATTTCATGATTTTTTCAAAATGTGTGGGTCTCCAAGGTAGACCCCATATTTGGAACCATCTTGGCAGAACCCTTTTCCTGAGTCTCCAAGGTAGTTATTTAAACCATCAATGCAGAACTCATTTACTGATTTTTTCAAAATTTGTGAGTCTCCAAGGTTAAACTTGTATTCTGGCTCATCAAGGTATAACTTGTTCATTGGGTCTTGATCGCTCACAAGCTCTTCAACCAAGCCAACAATTTTGCCCCAAGTTGAAACAAAAGCAGTATTTTCATTTCCTATTTCAGATACAATTTCCTGTTAGAGAAAATAATAATGTATTAATTGAGTTATTTAATTATAAAATGAGTCGATGCTTAAATCAAACTGAAAATAGGAAAATAAAATCTTACCTCAACAGATAAGAGGTTTGAATCCAGTTCATCAACTTGAAGGATTAGTTCCATACAAGTAGTAGATCTCCAAGGAACCCCAAAGTCATCCCACTCAAGCTCATTCTGTGGGTCTTGATCGCTCACAAGGTCTTCAACCAAGCCAACAATTTCACCCCAAGTTGTGGCAAAATCGGTATTTTCAGATACAATTTCCTGTGAGAGAAAATAATAATGTATTAATTAAGTTATTTAATTATTAAATGAGTCTATGCTTAAATCAAACTGAAAATAGGAAAATAAAATCTTACCTCAACAGATAAGAGGTTCGAATCCAGTTCATCAACTTGAAGGTTTAGTTCCATACAAGAAGTAGATTTCCAAGGAACCTCAAAGTCAATCCACTCAAGCTCAGTACAGCACTCCATTGGCAGAATTTTTTTTTTTAATGGAGTCTGGGTTGAACCTTTTATAGAGAAAGACTGGTTGCTATGGTTTCCTTTTTCAAAATGGAGGATTGTTTGAAAAAAATTGCCTGACAGCCCAGACAAGCCTTGGAAATTTTTTCAAAACCATAACATTCTAGAATTTTCTCGTGATTTCTTTTGGAGGCAGAGATGAACTGGAAATGATGTAAGAGTAGGCGGGGCTTACTAAAAGTGTGCGGGGCTTAGAAAAGGGGCGTGGCTTATGGAAAATATCTCGTAAAAGTGGGCGGGGCTTCGGAAAAGTGGGCGGGCGTATGAAAAAGTTGGCGGGGTTTATGCAAAAAAATAATCTGAGGCTCAGGAGGTGATCAAATAAGAGCATTAAGAGAAGTTTATCATTTCGTAATGGCACAAAAGGGGTATCTTAAAAAATATAAAGATTCAAATGCTTTATTTTTAAATATTTTAGATGGGGATTATTGTGCAAAGAAAATTAAACTATTGAAGGAATTTGAGAATGAACAAATCTTTATAGGTTCAATGAGTGAGCTAAACAATATGCATTGGTTAGTTGAAAAAGAGTGTCCCTTGGCTTACATGTTTCAGATATTTCTTTAGATTCACCTTTAACAAATCACTTTACTACTTGATCAAATCTTTATCTTATTGCATTGGTTATTTGAAAAGAGTGCCCTGAGGTCAAAAGGGGAGACAAATAAACATACCTTGGGATAAACAGGGGGTTTACTTTTTAGGGGAAAAAATATGAATCACTGAAAATCCCCCATTCACTTACATGGGGAAAAGTGAGCCAGAATCAGTATATTCACCTGACTCACAATGATCATAAACACTTAAACAGTTTTACTTATAGAACGGCACCACATACAGACACACACTCAAAAGAAAAAGGACCGAATTGGTGTTTACTCGATCGTCACAGCCAAGGGGATAGTCGAGCTGGGGTCAGAGGTCTGTCGGGGTACTTGACCGAGTTCGTGCGGCTTGGCCAGCGACTGCACGTGTGGGACCCATGGTCCATGGGAACTTGGATGGTGGATAGCGGATCCAGGGTCGCTCCTTGTAGAAGGCCAGTGGAGACTCCAGGCTTGAGAGCTCCAGCAATGATGACAGCACACCCAAACTGCCTTCCAAGAACTGCTCCCTCCAAAGAACTTCAAAGAACTCTCAATAATCCCTGAGGACGCGCAATAGCTCTCTGAACTCTGAACTCTCCAAACTCGAACGAGCACAAGAACTCTCCACACACACACACACACACACACACACACACACACACACACACACACACACACACACACACACACACACACACACACACACTGAGGGTCGCGTCGTCCTTTTTCGACTACTCTGAGCGGGGCGGGGCCTTGGTGGAGCTGACGCACTGATCGCCCTGATTGGACAGGGACTTCCATGGGTCTGCCTTTTCTCGGCGGTGTTATGGCCGAGCCGGGGAAACCCCGCCCCCTCTACACGTGTCTTCACCCCTCTTGCTAGAGAAACAACAATTCTGCCTTGTGGTGTTTGAATGCAGACCAATTTGAGGAAGTCGAATCAAGCACGCCAGTACCTCTCCTCGTATGCTACGGCGGCGAGGCGAGGGCGCAAGTGCTGAAAGACTTTGTGGCCGCAAGTGGAGGGGTCTGGAGATTTAAATAACCTTACTATAAAAATAACTCTGCAGCGCATGTACATTTAATTCCCATTGGACTCGGGACAGGACCCTAACTAGAAACACATACTTACCAATATAACTGAGCTATAAGGACTCTGGCTGTTGTGGCAGTAAGCTTCCAAATTCATAACAACATGTTCCTGGAAAATTCCACGAATGTTGAATCCCCAATGTTGAAGCATTGTTTTAATGGAAAAGGGGGGGATAGGGTTTTGGCGGTTCATGATTCGAGGGAAAATCAAAAATCCCTTGACAAACTGTGAATATGTCCACGAAAAACCACCAATACACCAGCAAAAAACTGTGAAAATGCGAAAAAACCCGTGAATAAACGCATGGAAATGTGAAAAAACAACACGAACACACCTGCGAAAACATGAAAATAATCACGAGTACACACACAGAAAAAAAACGTGAATACACCCATGAAAATGTGAAAACAAACCACGAATACACCAGTGAAAACGAAAAAAAAACACGAATACACGTACGAAAACACGAAAAAAAACGCGAATACACCAGCGAACACCCCCTCCCCCACCCTGAATACAACCATGAAAACAAAAACGCAAATAAACGGGTGAAAATGCAGAAGAAAAAAACGTGAATACACCCTTGAAAACGCAACAAATACCGCGGAATACACCAGTGAAAACATGAAAAAAAAACAAACAAGTGAATACACCCGTACAAATGCGTCAAAACCGGGAATATGCAAAAAAATACTAATACATTCGTGGAAACACGTAAAAATACAAACAAACTGAAAATCCACCTGTCAAAATGCAAAAAAAAAAAAAACGAATACACCTGCGGAACACAAAAAAATAAACACGCGATTACACCTGTGAAAAAAACGTAAATACAAGGAAAACGTGAAAACATGAAAAAAACGGTGAATACACACGCAAAAACACAAAAACAAACAGAAGCAAAAATGAGAAGAAACAAACACCACGAATACACCTGCAAAACTTTTTATATCCTCGTGGAGGATCTCTAAGTCTTACTCACGTTGTTGTTCTTGTGGACTTCTTTATTTCACAGCCTACAGTTTTCATCGAAACTTCCTGAAACTTGGCATATACAGGATATGTAAAAATACGCCGCGCAGACAGTAACCATCTCCGATTTTGAAAATTCCTCCGAGAGAAAAAGTTATGACGTCAAAATATCTCCGCTAATGGAAATCGACTAAAAAATTATCTCCGAAACTAGGCAAGCATTTTGAATTCGGTTTGCGGGAATCGAACAGGGCATTATCAGCGATGAATTACCACACATATGATACATCACTATGACGTCATATCAACTTTTTATGACGTCAATCCTGTTTTTTTGACATTTTTTGTTTCACAACCTAGAGTTTTCATCGGATCTTCGTGAAACTTGCAAAGTATATGCAGAAAGCCCACCTGCAGGCAGTAACCATCTCCGATTTTGGAAATTCTTCCGAGAAAAAAAATTAACGTCATAATATCGCCACTAATGGAAATCGCCTATACCATTATCTCAGAAACTAGTTTGATTCACAGCTGACAGTTTTCATCGAAACTTCCTGAAACTTGGCAAATATCTGTAAAAATACCCTGCGCAGACAGTAACCATCTCCGATTTTGAAAATTCCTCCTAGAAAAATAGTTATGACGTCAAAATATCTCTGCTCATGGAAATGGCTTAAAAATTATCTCCCAAACTAGGCAAGCTTTTTGAATTCTGTTTGCGGGAATCGAACAGGCTATTAGCAGAGATGAATTACCACACATATGATACATCACTATGACGTCATATCAACTTTTATGACGTCATTCCTATTTTTTGACATTTATTGTTTCACAACCCAGAGTTTTCATCGGATCTTCATGAAGCTCGCCATGTATATGCAGAAAGCCCACGCGCAGGCAGGAACCATCTCCCATTTTGGAAATTCCTCTGAGAAAAAAAGTTGACATCATAATATCACCGCTAATGGAAATCGTCTAAACCATTATCTCCGAAACTAGGCAAGCTGTTTGAATTTTGTTTGTGGTAATCAAGCCGGGCATCACCACAGATAATTTATCGCAAACCTGATATATCACAATGACGTCATATTCGTTTTCATGACGTCATCATGAAGAGGACGACGATCTGAGCTCATTTGAGCTTGTTTTTTTAAAACCCAACAAATTCACCGATGAAAACGGAAAAAAAAGCATATGCCCGAGATAAACCACGAAAATGCCTACGAAAACGCAAAAAAATAAGAAAAATATAAAAAAGGGAAAACACGAACAAAAAAAACACGAATATACCTGTGAAAACACGAAAAAAAAACAAGAATACACCCGCGAAGACACGAAAAAAAACAAGAATACACCCGCGAAAACACGAAAAAAAAACAAGAATACACCCGCGAAAACACGAAAAAAAAACAAGAATACACCTGCGAAAACACAAAAAAAACAAGAATACACCCGCGAAAACACGAAAAAAAAAACAAGAATACACCCGCGAAGACACGAAAAAAAACAAGAATACACCCGCGAAAACACGAAAAAAAACAAAAATATACCCGCGAAAACACGAAAAAAAACAAGAATACACCCGCGAAAACACGAAAAAAAAAAACAAGAATACACCCGCGAAAACACGAAAAAACCAAGAATACAACCGCGAAAACACGAAAAAAAAAACAAGAATACACCCGCGAAAACAGGAAAAAAAACAAGAATACACCTGTGAAAACACGAAAAAAAAAAAAAACAAGAATATACCCGCGAAAACACGAAAAAAAACAAGAATACACCTGCGAAAACACGAAAAAAAAACAAGAATATACCCGCGAAAACACGAAAAAACCAAGAATACACCCGCAAAAAACGAAAAAAAACAAGAATACACCCGTGAAAACACTAACAAAAAACAAGAATACACCCGCGAAAACACGAAAAAAAAACAAGAATACACCCGTGAAAACATGAAAAAAAAACAAGAATACACCCGCGAAAACACAAAAAAAACAAGAATATACCCGCGAAAACACGAAAAAAACAAGAATACACCCGCGAAGACACGAAAAAAAACAAGAATACACCCGCGAAAACACGAAAAAAAACAAAAATATACCCGCGGAAACACGAAAAAAAAACAAGAATACACCCGCGAAAACACGAAAAAAAAAACAAGAATACACCCGCGAAAACACGAAAAAAAAAAACAAGAATACACCCGCGAAAACAGGAAAAAAACAAGAATACACCCGCGAAAACACGAAAAAAAAACAAGAATACACCCGCGAAAACACGAAAAAACCAAGAATACAACCGCGAAAACACAAAAAAAAACAAGAATACACCCGCGAAGACACGAAAAAAACAAGAATACACCCGCGAAAACACGAAAAAAAAACAAGAATACACCCGCAAAAACATGAAAAAAAACAAGAATACACCCCCGAAAACACAAAAAAAAATAGGAATACACCCCCGAAAACACGAAAAAAAACAAGAATACACCCGCGAAAACACGAAAAAAAACAAGAATACACCCGCGAAAACACGAAAAAAAAACAAAATACACCCGCGAAAACACGAAAAAAAAAACAATAATGCACCCGCGAAAACACGAAAAAACCAAGAATACACTCGCAAAAACACGAAAAAAACCAAGAATACACCCGCGAAAACACGAAAAAAACAACAATACACCCGCGAAAATACGAAAAAAAAAAAAAAACAATGCACCCACGAAAACACGAAAAAACCAAGAATACACCCGCGAAAATACGAAAAAACCAAGAATACACCCGCGAAAACACGAAAAAAAAAACAACAATGCACCCGCGAAAACACGAAAAAACCAAGAATACACCCGCAAAAACACGAAAAAAACCAAGAATACACCCGCGAAAACACGAAAAAAACAACAATACACCCGCGAAAATACGAAAAAAAAAAAAAACAATGCACCCACGAAAACACGAAAAAACCAAGAATACACCCGCGAAAATACGAAAAAACCAAGAATACACCCGCGAAAACATGAAAAAAAAAACAACAATGCACCCGCGAAAACACGAAAAAACCAAGAATACACCCGCAAAAACACGAAAAAAACCAAGAATACACCCGCGAAAATACGAAAAAAAAACAAGAATACACCGGCGAAAACACGAAAAAAACAAAAAACAAGAATATACCCGCGAAAACACGAAAAAACCAAGAATACACCCGCGAAAACACGAAAAAAAACAAGAATACACCCGCGAAAACAGGAAAAAAAACAAGAATACACCTGTGAAAACACGAAAAAAAAAACAAGAATATACCCGCGAAAACACGAAAAAAAAACAAGAATATACCCGCGAAAACACGAAAAAAAACAAGAATACACCCGCGAAAACAGGAAAAAAAACAAGAATACACCTGTGAAAACACGAAAAAAAAAAAACAAGAATATACCCGCGAAAAAAAAAAAAAAACAAGAATACACCTGCGAAAACACGAAAAAAAAACAAGAATATACCCGCGAAAACACGAAAAAACCAAGAATACACCCGCAAAAACACGAAAAAAACAAGAATACACCCGTGAAAACACGAAAAAAAAAACAAGAATACACCCGCGAAAACACGAAAAAAAACAAGAATACACCCTCGAAAACACGAAAAAAAACAAGAATACACCTGCGAAAACACGAAAAAAAACAAGAATATACCCGCGAAAACACGAAAAAAAACAAGAATACACCCGCGAAAACACGAAAAAAAACAAGAATACACCCGCGAAAACAGGAAAAAAAACAAGAATACACCCGCGAAAACACGAAAAAAACCAAGAATACACCCGCGAAAACACGAAAAAAAAAACAAGAATACACCCCCGAAAACACGAAAAAACCAAGAATACACCCCCGAAAACACGAAAAAAAAAAAACAAGAATACACCCGCGAAAACACGATAAAAAAACAAGACTACACCCGCAAAAACAGGAAAAAAAAACAAGAATACACCTGTGAAAACACGAAAAAAAAACAAGAATATACCCGCGAAAACACGAAAAAAACAAGAATACACCTGCGAAAACACGAAAAAAACAAGAATATACCCGCGAAAACACGAAAAAACCAAGAATACACCCGCAAAAAAACGAAAAAAAACAAGAATACACCCGTGAAAACACTAAAAAAAAACAAGAATACACCCGCGAAAACAGGAAAAAAAAACAAGAATATACCCGCGAAAACACGAAAAAAACAAGAATACACCTGCGAAAACACAAAAAAAAACAAGAATATACCCGCGAAAACACGAAAAAACCAAGAATACACCCGCGAAAACACGAAAAAACCAAGAATACACCCGCGAAGACACGAAAAAAAACAAGAATACACCCGCGAAAACACGAAAAAAAACAAAAATATACCCGCGAAAACACGAAAAAAAAACAAGAATACACCCGCGAAAACACGAAAAAAAAAACAAGAATACACCCGCGAAAACACGAAAAAAAAAAAAAACAAGAATACACCCGTGAAAACACGAAAAAACCAAGAATACAACCGCGAAAACACAAAAAAAACAAGAATACACCCGCGAAGACACGAAAAAAAACAAGAATACACCCGCGAAAACACGAAAAAAAAACAAGAATACACCCGCAAAAACATGAAAAAAAACAAGAATACACCCCCGAAAACACAAAAAAAAATAGGAATACACCCCCGAAAACACGAAAAAAAACAAGAATACACCCGCGAAAACACGAAAAAAAACAAGAATACTAGAGAACATTGTACTTTACGGTAATTCTACATATCGACGGTTCCCTGTGCCAGTGCGCATGCGCAGCCTGACCCGGAGCCAGGGATGTTGTGGGTGTTTCAACCTGTTCAATACTTGTTTGATTATTGTCGTTCCACGCTAATAAAGTGGTCGAACAAATTGAACTCTGTTCTTATTTATAATCAAACAACTTGATGCAGTCGAGTAAAGATCGTCGGTGCTGAGGAGGACGCGACTGGGTGAAAACGGACCACGAGAACGTCGACAGTGAGTTTGGATTTCTCGGGTTCTGTACCCAATCTTCGCCCCCAGGACACTGTACACACGTGTGCATCACCGAACATAGAACGTTTACTCCAGAATAACTGTTCCTATGGCGCCGGTGGAAGCAGAGTGCCCGATCGAGGGTTGTGACTATATGGCTACACACGCAGAGGCGGCAGTGGTGGCCGCCATGTTGAGTATACACGCCACTGTGCACGTCGCCGCCCCCAGGGCGGAGCGCTTGAATGCCAAGATGCAGGAACTCAAGCGTCCCTCCATAGCACTGGCCGGAACGGGCGAGGCCTGGTCGTACTTCATAACCCGCTGGGGCGAATACAAAACAGGTACTAAGCTTGCCGGACCTGACATAGTCGCGCAGCTACTGGAGTGCTGTGAGGAGGAGCTGAGAAAGGACCTCACTCGCGCGGCGGGTCGGAGCCTCGTGGGCAGCGATGAAGAAGACGTCCTCGCCGCCATGAAGGCGCTCGCCGTCCGGACGGAGAACACGATGGTAGCTCGAGTGGCCCTGTCTAACATGCGGCAGGGACACGAGGAGCCCGTCCGGTCGTTCCACGCCCGCATCAAGGGGCAGGCGGACACGTGCAAGTATGAAATGAAGTGCACCAAGGCGGGGTGCGATCAGGTCAACGACTTCACGGAAGAGATATTGCGCAACGTGGTTGCCCGTGGCATCGCGGACCAAGCAATACAACTTGACCTACTCGGTGAGAAGAACCAGGACATGCCATTAAAGGACATGATAGAGTATATCGAGGCCAAAGAGTCTGGAAAACGCTCGGCATCGCGCCTGCTTGACACTCAGAGCACGGACGCGATCAGTAGTTCGTATCGGCGGGGAAAGCGACAGGACGTCCACGCCAGAGTAGGAGCCAGGCCGGAAAACGGAAGGCCAAGCCCGAAGGAGTATGCATCTACTGCGGCGAGGTGGGCCACGGCAAAACGCCTCAATGGCGCGCCAGACGCGCCGAGTGCCCCCGGATACGGTAAAAAGTGCCGGAAGTGTGACCCGCCAGAATCACCTCGACAAGGCGTGCCTGGGCGGCCGATCGGCAAGACCCCCATCTAAGGAGACCGACGGGATGTACGACGAGCAGACGGCAGCCTTCGTCGGGCTATGCACGGTCACCATGGCCAGCACAGAGGACGAAATGCGCACGCTTCCCCTCGCTCACCACCTGTACGATGATATGTGCGATAAGTGGATGAAACGCATATCCGACCCGCAGCCATACGTCAACCTCACTCTCACCAACAAGCGCGAGGATTACAAAGCGCTGGGTTTTAACCTCCTGAAACACACCCGCGCGGTAACCCTACCCGCTATGGCAGACACGGGGGTGCCAGAGCTGCCTGATCGGCATTAAAGTCGTCCAACAAATGGGCCTGAGTACCGAGGACCTCATACCTGTATCCATGACCATGAAGGCCGCAAACAACAGAGGAATTCGTATCCTCGGAGCCGTGGTAGTCAGATCGCCGGTAACAGTGACGACGCTCGGAGGGTGGAGACGCGCCAAATCGCGTATGTGACGGACTCTTCAGACCGCATATTCCTCTCCCGCGCGGCCTGCATGGACCTGGGAATGATCTCGGACAGATTCCCGACACTCGGAGAGGTGAATCTGACGACCTCGGAATTGTGCGACTGCCCGCGACGCGCGGAGCCGCCGACCAAGCCGACCGCACTCCCCATGCCAGCGACCGAGGCCAACAGAGAGGCACTACAGTCACATTTACTCAGGATGTATGCTCAGAGCACATTCAACACGTGCCCACACCAGCCACTACCGAGAATGACCGGCCCGCCACTACGTCTTATGCTCAGTGAGAACGCGACACCGGTTGCCCATCACACTCCCATCTCCGTGGCCATACATTGGCAAGATGAGGTAAAAGCAGGCCTCGACCAGGACGTTCGGCTCGGCGTGTTGGAGGAAGTACCCGTCGGCACGCCGGTGACATGGTGTCACCGCATGGTAATTTGCGCGAAAAAGAATGGCAAGCCGCGACGCACCGTCGACTTTCAGGCCTTGAACAAGCATGCGTTCCGCGAGACCCACCACACCCAATCCCCGTTCCACCAGGCGAGACGCGTACCTAACGGGAAGCGCAAGACAGTATTCGACGCATGGAACGGTTACCATAGCGTCCGCCTACACGGGACGACCGCCACAAGACGACCTTCATCACTCCATGGGGGCGCTACCGGTACCTATCTGCCCCACAAGGGTATATGGCATCGGGGGACGGTTACTCACGAAGACGATACGATGAGATCGTCGCGGACATTGGTAACAAGACCAAGTGCGTAGATGACACGCTCCTATGGTCAGACACGATTGAGGGAGCTACTTCCAGGCGGTCCAATGGCTGGATATATGCGGCCGGAATGGAATCATCCTCAACCCGGAGAAGTTTGTCTTCAGCGCACCCACGGTGGACTTCGCGGGCTTCACCATCACCATGACCGACGTGCGACCGTGCAGCCGCTACCTGGAAGCAATCCACGATTTCCCACAACCGCGTAACATCACCGACGTCAGATCGTGGTTCGGGCTTGTCAACCAGGTGGCATACGCCTTTAGTATGGCCGAACGAATGCAGCCATTCCGGAAGCTCCTGAAAAGTGGAGAAACGCTTCCAGTGGTCCATGGAGTTAGAGGACATATTCCGCGAGTCGAAAGACGTGATCGTACAAGAA
Organism: Eptatretus burgeri; assembly: GCF_056783735.1. Taxonomy (NCBI): domain Eukaryota; kingdom Metazoa; phylum Chordata; class Myxini; order Myxiniformes; family Myxinidae; genus Eptatretus; species Eptatretus burgeri. The sequence goes on from NC_140965.1 coordinate 90,670,121, forward strand.
ATCGAACACGGTGTCCGCATATTTGACAAAACTAAGCCAACATGCATCGCCACGGACTGGTCGAAGGAGGGAATCGGATTCTGGTTGCTTCAAAAGCACTGCCGATGCGTGCCAGTTAGACCATTCTGCTGCACTGATGGATGGAAAATAACCCTGGTCGGCAGCAGATTTACACACGCGGCAGAATCCAGATACGCGCCCATAGAGGGCGAGGCTCTCGCAGTCGCGGACGCCTTGGACAAAGCGCGCTACTTCGTACTGGGCTGCGAGAACCTGATCGCTGCGGTAGACCACAAACCACTGCTGAAACTCCTTTCGGACAGAGCACTTGACGACATACCCAACCCCCGCCTCAGGAACCTCAAGGAGAAGACCCTGCGTTATCGCTTCCGCATCATACATATCCCGGGAATGAAGAACAAGGCGGCAGATGCCATGTCGCGCAGGCCAGTTGGCACCACGCGACCTCCACTCATGAACCTTCCAGATGACAATGCCACCATAGCGACCCACCTCCAACCAAGCACGCACACCGACGTCCTGTCCCTCCTACGCCAAACTGAGCCGGAGTATGACGACGTCGAGGACAACCTGGCATGGTGTGCCGCGGGCCTCGAATCATTGCGATCAGTAACATGGGATCGCGTCAGGGAAGCCACCAGCAGCGATGGCGATATGCACATATTGGAGGGAATGACAATGAACGGCATCCCCGACTCAAAAATCGAGATGCCAGAGACAATTCGCGACTATCACCAGTACCGCGAGAACATTACATCGACAGATGGAGTGATCCTATACAAGGACCGAGTAGTCATACCACCCTCACTCCGCGGCGATGTGCTGAGCGCCCTACACGCTGCCCACCAGGGCGTATCAATGATGACCGCCCGCGCAGAATCCTCTGTATTCTGGCCAGGCATGTCGGCCGACATCAGCGCCACTCGGAAAAACTGCGAACACTGCCACCGGATGGCACCATCACAGCCTGGAGCGCCACCAACTCCACCTATTCCGGTCGTTTACCCCTTTCAGGCAGTGTGCTCGGACTTCTTTGTACACAGGGGTGCACACTACCTTGTGACAGTGGACAGATACTCGAACTGGCCGATCATCTCAAAGTCGACGGGTGGCGCCGCCGGACTCATAAACCACTTACGTCGCGCCTTCGTGACGTACGGGACACCAGAAGAGCTCGCGTCGGATGGGGGACCGGAGTTCACCTCCACCGAGACCAGGTCATTCCTGCACAGATGGGGCGTACACCACCGCTTGTCATCGGTGGCCTTCCCTCACAGCAACTGTCGCGCGGAGATTGGAGTTAAGACAATGAAACGACTTATCACGGACAACACCAGCCCGCAGGGAGAACTTGACACTGACGCTGTGCAGAGAGCGATACTACAATATCGTAACACGCCCTGACCCTGACACGAAGATCTCCCCCGGCAATGTGTGTCTTCGGCCGCCCGATACGCGATTTCATCCCAATTATCCCCGGGAAGTACAGACCGCACGACACTTGGCATGAGACCCTGAAAGCGAGGGAGGAGGCCCTCCGCAAACGTCATATCCGCACAGCCGACACCTGGGCAGAACACACCAAACGCCTTCTGCCACTTGCTGTAGGGGGACCAAGTCCGCGTACAGAATCAGACAGGATTCCACCCAAAAAATGGGACAAGACAGGCAGTATCGTGGAGGTACGCCAACACGACCAATACGTGATCAAGATCGATGGCTCGGGCAGAGTCACACTTCGGAACAGGAAATTCCTGCGCAAGTTTAGCCCAGTTCGCAATGACCAGCTGCCACCCCGGTCTATCTATGATGATCTAGCAACCCGAATCACTGTACCTGCACCCCGTTGTAACACCGCAACTGCCTGACCTCGACAGCGAACCCGTGACATCTGCGACGCCAACGGGGCCCACGCCGGCACTGACGTCAGTATGCACACCCCGGCGCAAGACGACACCCGTTTTAGACACGCCAGCAGCACCAGGACGAGGCACACCGAGGCGCGCGATCCTTCAGACGCCACCATCGGCCCCTGAAACCCCGAGAGCCCCATCCCCACTGGGGCCCGATGTGACACCACCAGCACCAGCGATAGGTCAACGCCGATCCACCAGAGCGACCAGCGTGCCTGCCTGGCACAAGGACTACTCCATGGAATAGTCACACGATGGGCGATATAAACTTTTGTTCATTCATTAAACTTAATATTTTCTCAGCCTTTATCTATTAACATAATAAAGACTCGGAGGGAGATAGAGAACATTGTACTTTACGGTAATTCTACATATCGACGGTTCCCTGTGCCAGTGCGCATGCGCAGCCTGACCCGGAGCCAGGGATGTTGTGGGTGTTTCAACCTGTTCAATACTTGTTTGATTATTGTCGTTCCACGCTAATAAAGTGGTCGAACAAATTGAACTCTGTTCTTATTTAAATACACCCGCGAAAACACGAAAAAAAAACAAAATACACCCGCGAAAACACGAAAAAAAAAACAATAATGCACCCGCGAAAACACGAAAAAACCAAGAATACACTCGCAAAAACACGAAAAAAACCAAGAATACACCCGCGAAAATACGAAAAAAAAAAACAAGAATACACCGGCGAAAACACGAAAAAAAACAAAACAAGAATATACCCGCGAAAACACGAAAAAACCAAGAATACACCCGCGAAAACACGAAAAAAAAACAAGAATACACCCGCGAAAACAGGAAAAAAAACAAGAATACACCTGTGAAAACACGAAAAAAAAAACAAGAATATACCCGCGAAAACACGAAAAAAAAACAAGAATATACCCGCGAAAACACGAAAAAAAACAAGAATACACCCGCGAAAACAGGAAAAAAAACAAGAATACACCTGTGAAAACACGAAAAAAAAAAAACAAGAATATACCCGCGAAAAAAAGAAAAAAAAACAAGAATACACCTGCGAAAACACGAAAAAAAAACAAGAATATACCCGCGAAAACACGAAAAAACCAAGAATACACCCGCAAAAACACGAAAAAAACAAGAATACACCCGTGAAAACACGAAAAAAAAAACAAGAATACACCCGCGAAAACACGAAAAAAAAAACAAGAATACACCCTCGAAAACACGAAAAAAAACAAGAATACACCTGCGAAAACACGAAAAAAAACAAGAATATACCCGCGAAAACACGAAAAAAAACAAGAATACACCCGCGAAAACACGAAAAAAAACAAGAATACACCCGCGAAAACAGGAAAAAAAAACAAGAATACACCCGCGAAAACACGAAAAAAACCAAGAATACACCCGCGAAAACACGAAAAAAAAACAAGAATACACCCCCGAAAACACGAAAAAACCAAGAATACACCCCCGAAAACACGAAAAAAAAAAACAAGAATACACCCGCGAAAACACGAAAAAAAAACAAGAATACACCCGCGAAAACAGGAAAAAAAACAAGAATACACCTGTGAAAACACGAAAAAAAAACAAGAATATACCCGCGAAAACACGAAAAAAACAAGAATACACCTGCGAAAACACGAAAAAAACAAGAATATACCCGCGAAAACACGAAAAAACCAAGAATACACCCGCAAAAAAACGAAAAAAAACAAGAATACACCCGTGAAAACACTAAAAAAAAACAAGAATACACCCGCGAAAACACGAAAAAAAAAACAAGAATACACCCGCGAAAACACGAAAAAAAAACAAGAATACACCCGCGAAAACACAAAAAAAAACAAGAATATACCCGCGAAAACACGAAAAAACCAAGAATACACCCGCGAAAACACGAAAAAACCAAGAATACACCCGCGAAGACACGAAAAAAAACAAGAATACACCCGCGAAAACACGAAAAAAAACAAAAATATACCCGCGAAAACACGAAAAAAAACAAGAATACACCCGCGAAAACACGAAAAAAAAAACAAGAATACACCCGCGAAAACACGAAAAAAAAAAACAAGAATACACCCGCGAAAACACGAAAAAACCAAGAATACAACCGCGAAAACACGAAAAAAAAAAACAAGAATACACCCGCGAAGACACGAAAAAAAACAAGAATACACCCGCGAAAACACGAAAAAAACAAGAATACACCCGCAAAAACATGAAAAAAACAAGAATACACCCCGAAAACACAAAAAAAATAGGAATACACCCCGAAAACACGAAAAAAAACAAGAATACACCCGCGAAAACACGAAAAAAAACAAGAATACACCCGCGAAAACACGAAAAAAAAACAAAATACACCCGCGAAAACACGAAAAAAAAAACAATAATGCACCCGCGAAAACACGAAAAAACCAAGAATACACTCGCAAAAACACGAAAAAACCAAGAATACACCCGCGAAAACACGAAAAAAACAACAATACACCCGCGAAAATACGAAAAAAAAAAAAAAACAATGCACCCACGAAAACACGAAAAAACCAAGAATACACCCGCGAAAATACGAAAAAACCAAGAATACACCCGCGAAAACACGAAAAAAAAAAACAACAATGCACCCGCGAAAACACGAAAAAACCAAGAATACACCCACGAAAATACGAAAAAAAAACAAGAATACACCGGCGAAAACACGAAAAAAAAACAAGAATATACCCGCGAAAACACGAAAAAACCAAGAATACACCCGCAAAAACACGAAAAAACCAAGAATCCACCCGCGAAAACAGAAAAAAAAAACAAGAATACACCCGCGAAAACAGGAAAAAAAACAAGAATACACCTGTGAAAACACGAAAAAAAAAACAAGAATATACCCGCGAAAACACGAAAAAAAACAAGAATACACCTGCGAAAACACGAAAAAAAAACAAGAATATACCCGCGAAAACACGAAAAAACCAAGAATACACCCGCAAAAACACAAAAAAAACAAGAATACACCCGTGAAAACACGAAAAAAAAACAAGAATACACCCGCGAAAACACGAAAAAAAACAAGAATACACCTGCGAAAACACGAAAAAAAAACAAGAATACACCCGCGAAAACAGGAAAAAAAAACAAGAATACACCCGCGAAAACACGAAAAAAACCAAGAATACACCCGCGAAAACACGAAATAAAAACAAGAATACACCCCCGAAAAAACGAAAAAACCAAGAATACACCCCCGAAAACACGAAAAAAAAAACAAGAATACACCCGCGAAAACACGATAAAAAAACAAGAATACACCCGCGAAAACAGGAAAAAAAAACAAGAATACACCTGTGAAAACACGAAAAAAAAACAAGAATATACCCGCGAAAACACGAAAAAACCAAGAATACACCCGCGAAAACACGAAAAAACCAAGAATACACCCGCAAAAACACGAAAAAAAACAGGAATACACACGCGAAAACAGGAAAAAAAAAAAACAAGAATACACCCGTGAAAACACGAAAAAAAAAACAAGAATACACCCGTGAAAACACGAAAAAAAAAACAAGAATACACCCGCGAAAACACAAAAAAACCAAGAATACACCCACGAAAACACGAAAAAAAACAAGAATACACCTGCGAAAACACGAAAAAAAACAAGAATACACCCGCGAAAACACGAAAAAAAACCAAGAATACACCCTTGAAAATATGAAAAAAAAACAAGAATACACCCGCGAAAACACGAAAAAAAAACAAGAATACACCCCCGAAAACACGAAAAAAAACAAGAATACACCCGCGAAAACACGAAAAAAACAAGAATACACCTGCGAAAACACGAAAAAACCAAGAATACACCCGCGAAAACACGAAAAAAAACAGGAATACACCCGCGAAAACAGGAAAAAAAAAACAAGAATACACCCGTGAAAACACGAAAAAAAAAACAAGAATACACCCGCGAAAACACAAAAAAACCAAGAATACACCCCCGAAAACACGAAAAAACCAAGAATACACCCCCGAAAACACAAAAAAAACAAGAATACACCCGCGAAAACACGAAAAAAAAAACAAGAATACACCCCCGAAAACACGAAAAAACCAAGAATACACCCCCGAAAACACGAAAAAAACAAGAATACACCCGCGAAAACACGAAAAAAACAAGAATACACCTGCGAAAACACGAAAAAACCAAAATACACCCGCGAAAACGCGAAAAAAAAACAAGAATACACCCGCGAAAACGCGAAAAAAAAAACAAGAATACACCCCCGAAAACACGAAAAAACCAAGAATACACCCGCGAAAACACGAAAAAAAAAAGAATACACCTGCGAAAACACAAAAAAACCAAGAATACACCCGCGAAAACACGAAAAAAACCAAGAATACACCCGTGAAAATACGAAAAAAAACAAGAATACACCCGTGAAAATACGAAAAAAAACAAGAATACACCCGTGAAAATACGAAAAAAAACAAGAATACACCCGTGAAAATACGAAAAAAAAACAAGAATACACCCGCGAAAACACGAAAAAACCAAGAATACACCCGCGAAAACACGAAAAAAACCAAGAATACACCCGTGAAAATACGAAAAAAAACAAGAATACACCCGTGAAAATACGAAAAAAAACAAGAATACACCCGCGAAAACACGAAAAAAACCAAGAATACACCCGCGAAAACACGAAAAAAAAACAAGAATACACCCGCGAAAACATGAAAAAAACCAAGGATACACCCGCGAAAATACGAAAAAAACAACAATACATCCGCAAAAACACGAAAAAAAAAACAAGAATACACCCGCGAAAACACGAAAAAAACCAAGAATACTCCCGCGAAAACACGAAAAAAACCAAGAATACACCCGTGAAAATACGAAAAAAACAACATTACATCCGCAAAAACACGAAAAAAAAACAAGAATACACCCGCGAAAACACGAAAAAACAAGAATACACCCGCGAAAACACGAAAAAAACAACAATACACCCGCGAAAACACGAAAAAAAACAAGAATACACCCGCGAAAACACGAAAAAAACCAAGAATACACCCGTGAAAATACGAAAAAAACAACATTACATCCGCAAAAACACGAAAAAAAACAAGAATACACCCGCGAAAACACGAAAAAACAAGAATACACCCGCGAAAACACGAAAAAAACAATAATACACCCGCGAAAACACGAAAAAAAATCAAGAATATACCCGCGAAAACACGAAAAAACCAAGAATACACCCGCGAAAACACGAAAAAACCAAGAATACACCCGCGAAAATACGAAAAAAACAACAATACATCCGCAAAAACACGAAAAAAAAACAAGAATACACCCGCGAAAACACGAAAAAACAAGAATACACCCGCGAAAACACGAAAAAAACAACAATATACCCGCGAAAACACGAAAAAAAAATCAAGAATATACCCGCGAAAACACGAAAAAACCAAGAATACACCCAGGAAAACACGAGAAAAAAAAACAATACACCCGCGAAAACACGAAAAAACCAATAATACACCCGCGAAAACACGAAAAAAACAACAATACACCCACGAAATCACGAAAAAAAACAACAATACACCCGCGAAATCACGAAAAAAACCAAGAATACACCCGCGAAAAAACCAAGAATACACCCGCGAATCACGAAAAAAAAAACCAAGAATACACCCGCGAAAAAACCAAGAATACACCCGCGAAAAAACGAAAAAAAACCAAGAATAACCCGTAAAAACATTGAGAAAAACAAGAATACACGCGCGTAAACACGAAAAAACCAAGAATACACCCGCGAAAAAAACCAAGAATACACCCGCGAAAAAAACCAAGAATACACCCGCGAAAAAAACCAAGAATACACCCGCGAAAACACGAAAAAAACAACAATACACCCGCGAAAACACGAAAAAAAACAAGAATACACCCGCGAAAACACGAAAAAAACAACAATACACCCGCGAAAACACGAAAAAAAACAAGAATACACCCGCGAAAACACGAAAAAAAACCAAGAATACACCCGTGAAAATACGAAAAAAACAACATTACATCCGCAAAAACACGAAAAAAAACAAGAATACACCCGCGAAAACACGAAAAAACAAGAATACACCCGCGAAAACACTAAAAAAACAACAATACACCCGCGAAAACACGAAAAAAAATCAAGAATATACCCGCGAAAACACGAAAAAACCAAGAATACACCCGCGAAAACACGAAAAACCAAGAATACACCCGCGAAAATACGAAAAAAACAACAATACATCCGCAAAAACACGAAAAAAAACAAGAATACACCCGCGAAAACACGAAAAAACAAGAATACACCCGCGAAAACACGAAAAAAACAAGAATACACCTGCGAAAACACGAAAAAACCAAGAATACACCCGCGAAAACACGAAAAAAACCAAGAATACACCCGCGAAAACACGAAAAAAAAACAAAATACACCCGCGAAAACACGAAAAAAAAAACAATAATGCACCCGCGAAAACACGAAAAAACCAAGAATACACTCGCAAAAACACGAAAAAAAACCAAGAATACAGCCGAGAAAACACGGAAAAAACAACAATAGACCCGCAAAAATACGAAAAAAAAAAAAACAATGCACCCACGAAAACACGAAAAAACCAAGAATACACCCGCGAAAATACGAAAAAACCAAGAATACACCCGCGAAAACACGAAAAAAAAAACAACAATGCACCCGCGAAAACACGAAAAAACCAAGAATACACCCACGAAAATACGAAAAAACCAAGAATACACCCGCGAAAACACGAAAAAACCAAGAATACACCCGCGAAAATACGAAAAAAACAACAATACATCCGCAAAAACACGAAAAAAAACAAGAATACACCCGCGAAAACACGAAAAAACAAGAATACACCCGCGAAAATACGAAAAAAAAAAAAAACAATGCACCCACGAAAACACGAAAAAACCAAGAATACACCCGCGAAAATACGAAAAAACCAAGAATACACCCGCGAAAACACGAAAAAAAAAACAACAATACACCCGTGAAAATACGAAAAAAAAAAAAAAACAATGCACCCACGAAAACACGAAAAAACCAAGAATACACCCGCGAAAACACGAAAAAACCAAGAATACACCCGCGAAAATACAAAAAAAACAACAATACATCCGCAAAAACACGAAAAAAAACAAGAATACACCCGCGAAAACACGAAAAAACAAGAATACACCCGCGAAAACACGAAAAAAACAACAATACACCCGCGAAAACACGAAAAAAAACAAGAATACACCCGCGAAAACACGAAAAAAACCAAGAATACACCCGTGAAAATACGAAAAAAACAACATTACATCCGCGAAAACACGAAAAAACCAAGAATACACCCGCGAAAACACGAAAAACCAAGAATACACCCGCGAAAATACGAAAAAAACAACAATCCATCCGCAAAAACACGAAAAAAACAAGAATACACCCGCGAAAACACGAAAAAACAAGAATACACCCGCGAAAACACGAAAAAAACAACAATACACCCGCGAAAACACGAAAAAAACAAGAATACACCCGCGAAAACACGAAAAAAACCAAGAATACACCCGTGAAAATACGAAAAAAACAACATTACATCCGCAAAAACACGAAAAAAACAAGAATACACCCGCGAAAACACGAAAAAACAAGAATACACCCGCGAAAACACGAAAAAAACAACAATACACCCGCGAAAACACGAAAAAAAAATCAAGAATATACCCGCGAAAACACGAAAAAACCAAGAATACACCCGCGAAAACACGAAAAAACCAAGAATACACCCGCGAAAATACGAAAAAAAAACAACAATACATCCGCAAAAACACGAAAAAAAACAAGAATACACCCGCGAAAACACGAAAAAACAAGAATACACCCGCGAAAACACGAAAAAAACAACAATACACCCGCGAAAACACGAAAAAAAAATCAAGAATATACCCGCGAAAACACGAAAAAACCAAGAATACACCCACGAAAACACGAGAAAAAAAAAACAATACACCCGCGAAAACACGAAAAAACCAAGAATACACCCGCGAAAACACGAAAAAAACAACAATACACCCACGAAATCACGAAAAAAAACAACAATACACCCGCGAAATCACGAAAAAAACCAAGAATACACCCGCGAAAAAACCAAGAATACACCCGCGAATCACGAAAAAAAAAACCAAGAATACACCCGCGAAAAAACCAAGAATACACCCGCGAAAAAACGAAAAAAAACCAAGAATAACCCGTAAAAACATTGAGAAAAACAAGAATACACGCGCGTAAACACGAAAAAACCAAGAATACACCCGCGAAAAAAACCAAGAATACACCCGCGAAAAAAACCAAGAATACACCCGTGAAAACACGAAAAAAAAACAAGAATACCTATTATTTTTGATATCATCAAGTTAAAAGGTGTTTCACATAAAGTCAAAGTCACATAAATTGTCAGTTTTCAACCGATTTACTTGATATCTACTGTATACTAGCAAATAGAAACCCATTGCTTTGCTGATAGTAATATTAAGGGGGAATGGGAAAAAGAGGAGGGGAGGGAGGGAGAGAGAACTGAGGGAGGGAGGACGGTGGGGTGGTGAGGATGAGTGGAAGAGTGAGGAGGGGCGAATGAGGAGGGGTGGGGAAGTGAGGAGAGAAAAATGAGGAGGGTGGGGGAGCTCGGAGGGGAAACAAGGAGGGTGCAGGAGCTCGGAGTGGGTGAAGTCGGGGGGAGCTTGGAAGGGGGAAGAGCGAGGAAGAGGGGTGGTGGGTAGAGCGACGCCTCACCAAATGTCACTATACACTCTGGGAGGGTGGGATGGTAGCAAGGAGGAGGGAGGAGGGAGGAGAGGTAAGTGTGAGGGGAGGGGGATTTCGACTTGTGTTTGGTAGAGGGTCTTGAGGGAGAAAGGGGAGGGGTTCTTGACTTGCATTTGATCATGGGACTGGTGGGAAAGGGGGTGTGGGGGTAATTCAAGAATGAACGAAATTGGGAATGTTAAAACAGCATGTTAATGCAGCATGCGGAGTGAGAGGGATGGGAGAGGGAAAGGGGTGAAAGAGGAACATTGGTGGGAGAGAGAGGGATGGGGGTGGAAGAGAGGGATAGGTGTGGGAGAGAGAGGGATAGGGGTGGGAGAGAGAGGGATAGGGGTGGGAGAGAGAGAGGGATAGTGGTAGGAGGGAGAGGGATAGGGGTGGGAGAGAGAGGGATAGGGGTGGGAGAGAGAGGGATAGGGGTGGGAGAGAGAGGGATAGGGGTGGGAGAGAGAGGGATAGTGGTAGGAGGGAGAGGGATAGGGGTGGGAGAGAGAGGGATAGGGGTGGGAGAGAGAGGGATAGGGGTGGGAGAGAGAGGGATAGGGGTGGGAGCGAGAAGGGTGGGAGGGACAGAGAGAGAGAGTTGGGAGAGTGAAAAGTGCACAATTTAAGTGCACACAATGCAAACATCTGTAGTCTTCTTTCAAATAAATGATTGTATTTGGTTTTTTCAGCAAGTGATACACAAACCCAACAAGTGGGTGGGTACTCTGCTAGTACTGTAAATATAATGGAAAAACAAGTGTGGACCTTGAACCCTCGTCGAAGTGAAGTCTTGATCAATCACTGTGAGTATGTCTATTAATTATGTCCTGTTTGAACATGAGTTGCATCGAGAGTACGAATATTAATTACTTATAAATGGACATTGACTGCAGTCAAAGTCCCTTTATCAGTAATTAATATGCATACTCCCTTAGTCCGCGAAGATTCTTATCGACCCATTAGACCTTTTGGCTGAGGGCCTTCTGCAATAACACGAGGTTTACCAGTCATAAAACCAAAGACCACCCCCCTTCCTTCCTCCCCCCCCCCCCCGGCAATTGGTAAACCCCCTCAGCACCAAGCGAAGAGAGTGCAAAATAGAATTAATTAATTAATTTCCTCTTTTTTCAGATTTTGCTCATCTTGGTTGGTGGCATCAGGAAAATTCCCATGTGGCAGAGGAAAAGTCCCACTTGTTAAATAGAAGATGGTGTCCATGACAACAATTACACTCCATTATAATCAAATGGGATATTTTGTGATTTTATTTTGGCAAAACCTCAGGAATTTTTCAACATATCAGATTGAAACTTACACCGCTTATTTGTACATATGTATAGTATATGTGTATAAAATCTGGTCAAATTAGTCAAAGGTCAAGGTCAATGCCATCCAACACATATAAAACACATTTTAGGCCACAATTGGAGAATATATCAACCAAATTTGTTTCGCGCAACATTGCATCATGTAAAACACTTGATAGGTCAAATTTTCCAAATTACCAAATTGCTGTTTCTATGGCAACTATTGCTTATTTGGATTTCACAAGTGTCGTGCTCTGCACGATATCTTTCTTGCTTGTTTGTTTGTCTGTGAGCAGGATATCTCAAAAAGTTAGGAACGGATTAAGATGAAACTTGATGGACAGGTTAGGTGTGTGACGTGACAAGGACAAAATATTTTGGTGAAGATCCGGATCCAGACATGAGAATATTTTCATTTTTAAGTGATTCTTCACCATTGAAGGATGTGGCCAAAAACGACATATATCATGATATTTCAAAAAGTTGTGGACGGATTATGACAAAACTTGGTGGATGAGTTATGAAAAAAACTTGGTGGATGAGTTCGGTAGTTGACAAGAACAAGCTGATTAGATATTAGTTCAGGCTCAGATGCAGATCCGGCCTATCAATGGGATACAAAACGTAAACTGTTCAGCCTGGTGAAGGTATGCACTCCACCAAAAGCCGTTCTAGCTCTATCATGGTTGACAGAGAGCGAAGAGGCTGTTGTCTGCTTGTATGAAGGATGAGAAATGATATGGCAGAGGGTGAAATCATCAGCAAAGAGATACGTAGTATTTTCCAGGGAATCATAAAGATCATTGATCTTGTTCTTCTTGCGTATAGCAGCTTGACTGCCAGGTCGCTATCATTTTTGGGGCACAACTGTGCCGCTGATGCTGTGCCCCGATACCTGTACACTGGTACTCATTTCACCAACCTCAAAAGGATGACAGGCTAAGTCAACCCCACCTGATGTTAACTCAGCAGCCAACAGGGCTTAAACTCAGGACCCGAAGATCCCAAGCCAGCCACCCTAACCACTAAGCCAACACCAGGCTTAAGATCATTGATGAAGATGAAGAATAAAGACTGGGCATAATAAAATGTCTTGGGGCACTCCTGCCTTGACAGCAAGAGGAGATGAGAAGATCCCGTGAAGAGCGACACACTGACTTTTGGAATGGGGATAGTCAGTGATCCTTGAAAGGAACTGACCTTGGATGCCATAAACAGAGAGTTTGGAGATAAAGGTAGGGTTCTAGATTATATGAAATGCTCGAGATGTGTCCAGAGAGGCACCCCTGATCTCATGTGTGAGATTCAGGGCTTCCATCCATTGTTGGGATGGTTGAGGCATGGTAGAATGACCGGGTCTGAATCCGAATTGATGATCTGAGATCAGACCCTTAGAGAAAAGGAAGAATTTGACATTAACTGCAATGATAGATTCCATGACCTTGCTTATAATTGGAAACAAGGTAATCGGCATGTAGTTAAGGGGATCCATTTTTCCACCATCTTTGTGTATTGCAATGATGTTGGCCAACTTCCAGGCAGACAGATACTACCACGGAGAGAATGGGCGAGTGAACAGAGCCGAAAGAAGATAAGCAAGAGCAGCAGAGCAGGTTTCACGAACACATGTACTGATGCAGTCTCGGCCTGTCACAGAATCGGAATCCAGGTTTGCCAGCAAATTCTCTACCTTCTCAAGTGAAAAAGACAGTCTAGGAGCAGTTGTGTACAAGAGGGTATGGTAGATGTAAGGACTGAGTAGATGGCACACAATATTTGGAAGCAAACACAGAAAAAACACAAGTTCAGGTCCATAGTACCTTTACTTACACTCTTTGTTTTAGAAGAAAGTACAAATACAAATACTTTGGATTTTATCATGGTTCATTGTACAATACACATATTATCAATACCTACCAATAATCCAGTTAGCCCTCTATCAGCATAATTTTCTGTCACATCGAGATTTCTTGCTCCCTCCATAAGGGATAGCTTCCCATTGCTTTCTATTTTAACCTCCCATTAGCATATCAAAACGGTGACACACTGGGCCTGCTGCCTCTGCCATAGCTGTCAGCTAGAAGCCCACTTTGTAAGATGCACCCGACCTCCATGAGGCAGTGAGCAGAGGGTGCCATATTTGATGATTTGTGACGGACAGCACCAAGAGTTTTATGGGATTTCATTATGGGGATAGATGTATGAATCTAAAGCAAACACTCCTGTCCTGCTCTCAAAGGGAGTGTATAATATTTCAGAGAAGACATGGCAGGTATTTTTGTTGTGAGCAAGTAGCAGAGACAGAACCTGGTAAGAGGGAGGGGGGAAGACAGTGGGGTGAGGTTCGTATCAACCTTCTGGGAATCTAAAAGGTTTGCCCAATGTAATATAAACCCTTTCCTTCTCTCTTTGACTACCAACAGAAGCACTATTCATGACAAGGTACTAGAAAATGCTATTTCAAGGGCAACCTTTGTAATCAGAATATATTAATAATTTGAGAAAATGTTGCACTAAAATATCGATTCACATATAAATATTCCTATTGCATAATTAACGATCTGACAATTAAACATGGCATCACAAATGCAAAAGGGAGAAATGAAATGCAAGTGTTTATGCACAACAATACAAATTGATCAAAAAGCAAACCAAGGTTACCCTTGCAAAACTTTTGCATGGGATCCGATGAGATTATAAACAGATTTATATCAGATCTCATGAGAAATCATACAATATTTTTTGTGAGGGTAGGAGATTTCTGTATGCAAATGAACTATTTGCTAATTTGCTGAAGCCTTATTCCTCCCTCAAGTCCAATGTCTCCTGTTTCTGGTGCCCCTCTGTTTCTCACCCATATTTTATTTTTATTACGAAAAATGTATTCAGTTAGAGCGAGAGACTCTTTCCCTGGCTTAAACAAAAGCACAGGGCCTAACAATGATGCCAAGTTCGACTAGCCACAAAGCCAGCCACAACACCAATGATGTTATCCTCCGCTATATCTAATATATAAAGCTCTTTCTCACCACTGACTTGATGGACAGGACTCACTGACTGATGTTAAAGAGATCGGTGCCTTCTGGGTGACTTTGAAAGCTGAAAATTTGCATGCTGATGGACATCAAAGCCGATACACCAGGGAAAATCACAGAACCGTCAGACAACATCCACAAATTAAAATATAAATAAATGAAAAAATAAATGAAAAAAAATCCAGGTGAGCAGCCCAAGACAATGGGGAAGCATGACAATTTTTCCTGCCGATAGACATCGAAGCCTATCCACCACAAAAAAAAATAATCACAGAACCATCAGAAAGCATCCGTAAATTAAAATATAAATAAATGAGAAAAAAATTAAAACAAATACATGAAAAATCAAATGCAGGTGAGCAACCCGAGACAATGGGGAAGCACGGTTCGTTATTGCTTACAATATGGAAGCATACCCCACTAGTATGATAAAATGGTTACATGTATTTTACAAATAAGACTTTGCTGAAGAGGCGAAGTCAAAAGGATCTCAATTCTGTTGTCAAAGGAAGCCTTCCGACAATATTTTATGATAGAACCGTGACTGTTGTTGTCCAAAGAGCTAATAGGGAAATATTATAGACCAACACACAGCCTTAACATACTGCACACTTAAACTCAAAGGAGTTGGAATACAACTGAGCTAGTTTTAACAGTATGGCGAGTCTTGATAAGATTCACAATTTCTGGGGATTCCTACAGTCTTTAAGAGTTACCAAAGACAATCCCGATCCAAAGAATCTAAAGCTTTCTTATAATCATTATATCGGCTATGTTGGTTGACTTCTTGTCCTCACGATGCTTTCAAGCAATTCGCCCTCGTGGATACACCTGCTCGATGATTGATCTATTTGAAGTGAATCCCGGCCTGTCGCTGTCTGTGGCCTGACACCAGCTGGTATCCTGGATACAATGTCTGTAATGGAGAGCTGCAAGCTGTGTTTCTGCTTTTTGAGAGATGCAATTGATATATAATAGACCTTTAGACACCACAGCATCAAGGTGTGAATCAGGGGCAGCAACCCTATTATTTTTAATAAACCTACCTTCATCTAACTTCAATAAGTGAGTTCACATTGGTTAAATCCTCGTTGTAAAACAAGCCAAATAACCAGAAAATTTGCAAATTAGGATTTGCTTGAAGTGACAAACTGCTAATGGCGATAATTATTTGTTATTGGTGGCAATGTCCATGATCTTTGCAGAGGCAACAAATTCAACACACATGAGATTTCCTGTATCTGTCATTGTATTAGTAAATCTGCATTACATTTTTATTTGATATCTGCATAAAAATGTTCAGCTTCGATGAAAGCAAAAATCAGCTATATTTTAGCTGTTATTATTATTCAATACACATACAGCACAAACACTGAGCATCAGCATTTTATCTGGAGACCACTTGTTTAAAGTGCAATATGTCTGGAGATGCAGGATAGCAGCCAGGCCTGTGGGATGCAACAACCCACGTGCAGGGAGATATCACAGTGCCTCATTGCTCACCCATGGCTGTGCTTTGTGTTGGAAATCACATCAAATGTTGCGGTGGTTGTGCTGGAGATCTGTCTGAGCAATGTAGAGTGAGCAAGCTTAATTGTCTTCCCTGCAGTGTTTTGGCATCTCATAGAACCAATAGACCGTTTATAAGAGACACATACCATTGCAGAGGTGAAGGATAGTGCGCATTATTCATATTGTAATGGTCCCGTTGTCACAGGTAGACCACGAGGGATGAACTGCCTCAGGTTACTCACCAGACTCACTGGAATCACACACAAATAACTTTATGACACAGCAGGTCGCAAATCGACCATGAACTCCAATAACTCGACCACACGACTTATGTTCCTCCATCTAAGAAACCATTTACCTAAGAGTTACATGACCTCCTTACCGGAGAATGCGCCCTCGGTATGTACTTGTATTAACCAGATTACTTACCAGATCAGGTACAGCCGAGCGGAACTGCCAAGTAAGTATCAGCTTCGAAGCAAATCTTTGGGGAATAATGTCCCAGCTAAGCTGGGGTGCAAGCCATGCTGAACCAATGAAGGAAAACATGAAAACGAACTGGGAACATTTCTACACAGGGCATTTATTTAACAAACAAAGCGAGGAAAGGCACTGCACGTGGCACAGTGAATGTGATTTATTGGTATGTACAGCTGTGGAAAGCAAGGAATTTGTGGGGTGTGGCAAAAGACAAGCAATCTTACAAAAGCAGACACAGCAGTTATCCCACATACCTTCTACAATTTTAATTTATCCGAGGACAGGTGCATATCTTACACACATACAAACACACACATATGGAATATTGGATATTACCCAGAGAGAAAGAAAGCAGGTGAGAGTAAATGACCTCTCAATACCTGGCGCAGTCGGCAGACCAATGCAACCCAGAATGCTTAGGGAGAGGTAGGTGGGAGGAATACTAGTTGTGTCTAAGATGTGGAAGTGGGAGGTGTGGTGTAGTGCAACGTGGAGGGTATGGCGTCGTCAAGAGGAAAATGTGAATGTGAGTCAGTTTGTTCCCTCCTTCGGTTTGGCCCATAAAAGAACAATTGGGCTTCGTCCCCATTAATGATCTTTTATGTGTCCACAGTGGACGAGGTAGATGGAAAGAAAGATAATAGAAAAAGATGTGGAAGAAGAAAGTCCCAATCCTATCAATGTAAATGTCTGTAAGTGTGAATATCTGTACCTATTGAGGATCACTCGAACGGAGTGGCCCACCTCATGGCAGTAGTGTGCGTCCCACCCCTCCCCCCACTTGGTCACAGGGACTCACGACACCTTTCGCTCCATGCCTACCAGCTCGCTGACTGCCTGCCTGCCGATCCCGTCCGGCTCTGCGTTCCTTCGGAGGCAGCACCGACAGCCCCGAACACGAAGGCAAGCAGCAGCAGTGACAGTGAGCAGGGCAAACAGAATGGACTCATGCAGGCAAGTAGGCAAGCAGACTAACTGGAAGAGCGACTGACCCAAAAGAGAGCAGGCTGACTAAAGAGCAACTAACCTAAAAGAGAGCAGAAGAGTGGAGGGCAAAGAAGAGAGAACTGGCCCCGCTCCACCATTGTTATGGGCCTGGACGAAGGGAGGGGCCGAGAACTAGATCACGATGAGTGCAAGCAAAATCTCGCTCCTCTATTGGGCCACAACAGCTGTAGCAATGCCCCGCCATGCCTCGAAGCCGGAAACTGGCTCAGTTACTCGCCGACCTTGGCATAGTTCGGAGCTCCAAGCTTTACATGGGGCCACAGTCTTAGAATGTGTGCTCCGGCCCCGAACGTGTGCTGCTCTTCATTCTAATGTGGAATCGCAGCGAAATCCTTGCGCTACCCACAGGTCTCCTCATAAGACGCAACGCAGGTTCGCGCCTCGCGCTTTTCCTTGGAACAGCTTGACCCACGTCCCCTCAAGTTCCCTTGATGTTACAATGCATATTTGATAACCATGGGGCAGTTACAGTGGTTATAGAGCAGGGTACTTTTGTTGCTACATTTTTCGTGAGAAGTGGTGGCAATGCAGCATCTATCGTGAGTGCTGATTGCCACGTGGCATCCATGGTGAAAACTGACTGCCACTGCATAAAATAGAAGCAGACGCAGCAAATTTCGAAGAATAAATCTTCATAAAATAGAAGAATTTCGAGTGAAATGGTGACTAAAAGTCAGGATTTAGCATGGGTTGTTGCAGGGGTATTGTTGCAGGAATGGGCACGCAAACTCCAATAAAACGAGTTAGCGGTGTGCTGTTGGCCAGAGGTGCCTGCAGCACAAACATGCTGGAAATGCTCGTAGCCAATGCTGGATTATCCATAAGGCAGACAAGGCATGTGCCTTAGGGCCAGCCAAAAATTTGAGCCAAAAATTATTTTCCCATTAAATATTTGTCTTTTTTTGTATTAAATATTTTGTTCTTGAATCAGTTCATCTTTTGTTTGGGGTCCATTTCCATGAGCCCAAGATGTAATTTAAATTTTTCAGGCCATTCTCTAAAATTTCAAAATGTGCCTTAGGGCCAGCCGAGGCTTAATCCGGCACTGCTCGGAGTGTGTGCTCATTCTATTTGTGTGGCATGTGTGCTTGCTTGCATGGTTCGTGTAGCAGAAGGGAAAAGGTTAAAGTGAGGATATAAGAGATATAATAGACCTAACTGTGAAAAGTCCCATGCATTGCATCATTCCCATTTTACCCACTAGACATATGGAAGGGACTAATTAAGACATATACTATTGAAATAACTGCCTGGGATCGCTGTATGTTGTGTGCCATTGCCTTGGAGGCATGCGGTTTTACAGAACCACAACAATATTAGTAGGGTGAATATACTGATTCTGGCTCACTTTTCCCCATGTAAGTGAATGGGCGATTTTCAGCGACTCATTTTTTTTCCCCTAAAAGTAAACCCCCTTTTTATCCCAAGGTATGTTTATTTGTCTCCCCTTTTAACCTCGAGGCACTCTTTTCAAATAACCAATGCAATAAGATAAAGATTTGTTCAAGTAGTAAAGTAGTAATGTGATTTGTTAAAGGTGATTCTGACGAAATATCTGAAACATGTAAGCCAAGGGACACTCTTTTTCAACTAACCAATGCATATTGTTTAGCTCACTCATTAAACCTATAAAGATTTGTTCATTCTCAAATTCCTTCAATAGTTTAATTAACTTTTCACAATAATCCCCATCAAAAATATTTAAAAATAAAACATTTGAATCTTTATATTTTTTAAGATACCCCTTTTGTGCCATTACGAAATGATAAACTTCCCTTAATGCTCTTGTTTGACCACCTCCTGAGCCTCAGATTATTTTTTGCATAAGCCACGCCCACTTTCATAGGCCACGCCCACTTCTTCCACAATCCCCGCCTACTTTTACTAAGCCCCGCCTACTCTTACATCATTTCCTGTTCATCTCTGACTCCCAAAGAAATCACGAGAAAATTCTAGAATGTTATGGTTTTGAAAAAATTTCCAAGGCTTGTCTGGGCTGTCAGGCAATTTTTTTCAAACAATCCTCCATTTTGAAAAAGGAAACCATAGCAACCAGTCTTTCTCTAAAAATGGTTCAATAAGACTCCATTTAAAAAAAAAATTTCTGCCAATGGAGTGCTGTACTGAGCTTGAGTGGATTGACTTTGAGGTTGCTTGGAGATCTACTTCTTGTATGGAACTAAACCTTCAAGTTGATGAACTGGATTCAAACCTCTTATCTGTTGAGGTAAGATTTTATTTTCCTATTTTCAGTTTGATTTAAGCATAGACTCATTTAATAATTAAATAACTTAATTAATACATTATTATTTTCCCTCACAGGAAATTGTATCTGAAAATGCCGATTTTTTCCACAACTTGGGGTGAAATTGTTGGCTTGGTTGAAGACCTTGTGAGCGACCAAGACCCACAGAACGAGCTTCAGTGGGATGATTTTACTTGGAGTTCTACTACTTGTATGGAACTAAACCTTCAAGTTGATGAACTGGATTCAAACCTCTTATCTGTTGAGGTAAGATTTTATTTTCCTATTTTCAAAGTTTGATTGAGGCATAGACTCATTTAATAATTAAATAACTTAATTAACACATTATTATTTTCTCTCACAGGAAATTATATCTGAAATACGAAATGAAAATACTGATTTTGCTACAACTTGGGGCGAAATTGTTGGCTTGGTTGAAGACCTTATGAGCGACCAAGACCCACAGAACGAGCTCGTCCTTGATGACCCAACCAAAGAGTTATACCTTGGAGACCTTGTGATCGACCAAGACCCGCAGAACGAGCTCGACCTTGATGAGCCAGAATACAAGTTTTACCTTGGAGACTCAGAAATTTTGAAAAAAAATCAGTAAATGAGTTCTGCCTTGATGGTTTAAATAACGACCTTGGAGACTCAGGAAAAGGGTTCTGCCAAGATGGTTCCAAATATGGGGCCTACCTTGGAGACTCACAAATTTTGAAAAAATTAGTAAATGAGTTCTGCCTTGATGGTTTAAATAACGACCTTGGAGACTCAGGAAAAGGGTTCTGCCAAGATGGTTCCAAATATGAAACCTACCTCGGAGACCTCACAAATTTTGAAAAAAAAATCAGTAAATGAGTTCTGCCTTGATGGTTGAAATAACTACCTTGGAGACTCAGGAAAAGGGTTCTGCCAAGATGGTCCTAAATATGGGGCCAACCTTGGAGACTCACAAATTTAGAAAAAAAATCAGGAAATGAGTTATCCCTTCGAGACTTTGTAAGTTGGTTTTATTTTGGAGACTTGAAATGTGGGTTCTGGCTTGATAACTCACAATGTGATACATATCTTGGAAACTCAACAGGAATGTGGTTATACCTTGAAAACTTGGAAAGTTGGGTTTATTTGGAGACTTGAAATGCTATCACTCTTTGGGATCTAAGCCTATCGATATAGTTCTTTGTTGGATGGTGCTTGATGGGAGCAAGATCAAGAAAGTTCTGGGAAGAAAGTACAGGCTTACTCCCCCTTTCTACGTCATCAAACCTGAAAGCTTTGAAAGACAGAATTGGAAGAAGAGAAAAAAAAACGTTATATATATATATATATATATATATATATAGAAATCTCATTTTGAAAAATACATTGTGTTGGGTGAGGGTTGGGTTGAGGTTGAGATTTTGAATGTGAGGGTTGGGGTTGAGATTTTGAATGTGAGGGTTGGGATGAGATTTTGAATGTGAGGGTTGGAATTGAGATTTTGAATGTGAGGGTTGGGGTTGAGATTTTGAATGTGAGGGTTGGGACACACACACACACACACACACACACACACACACACACACACACACACACACACACACACACACACACGTTAAGCCTTGACTATTCAGTAGAGGATTCTGTGAACGTCCCCCCTTGAGACACATTATATACTGTTGTACACCTCGGACTTGGCCCTCGAGTGTCCACAATGGTATATAGTAGGAGGGAGTGAAGCGCCAACCCATTGTTCCCATGGGTATTATCTGCTTAGTTTTGTCTTTTGTAATTCCTGTGAATAAAATGAACCTAAAATCTCTTCCCCTTCTAAATCATATATCTTATAAGTCCAAGGAACCGTATCTATTACATCAACAATTTTAAAAAGTTCGTTCGTCCATCGTTTAATATAACCTTTTTCAAAATGAGATTTCCACCAATATATTCTTACGATATCACCAACTTTGAACTTAGGTTTTCTGACATTAATCTCTTTTTCATATTTTAATTTTGTAAATGTTTCTGATGGTTTCATATTCGTTGATGTGTGAATCGTGTCATTATACTTATCCACAATATCCTGAATAAAAGATGACCATTGTTGAGAACCGAGTTGTGTGAAATTTTTATATAGTCTCTCTTTTAAGGTACGATTAAAACGTTCAACAACAACGGCCTTTCCGACATTAAAGGTACTGTATAATGTAATGCTGTTATTTTTTAGAAAATTCAGAAATGTCTTGTTATAAAACTCTACCATCATCAGTCCACAATTTTTTAGGTTTTCTCTTACTTTTATTAAATATCTGTTGAAAGGCTAACATAAGAGTATTACCTGTTTTGTTTTTTAAAGGGACAACCCATGCGTATCTACTCCTCAAATCAATAACAGTTAAAGCATACTTGTACCCCTTATCATTATTGAGTTCAATCAAATCAGCAGACCAGATATAATCAACTTCCTTGGAATAAACCTTCCTTCTCTGAATCTTTGTGAATGTTGGTTTATGTAATTCATCAGCTAATTGCTCTTCAATCTTAATGACATCATTAGAGCCTATAAGTTTTTTGAATTTCCAAGTCCAAGTTTCAATTTAGCACTGATCATCTTCTTCACGATGAACCTATCAACTTTTTCTCTCAAGGTTGGATTTTGTATCAGAGACAAATTATACAACATTTCTCTATCAGCTTCATGCTTTTCTTCCAACGTTGTGGTATTCCCATAATCGATATCGTGCCTCATGCACACTTCATCAACTCTATTGATGGGCTCACTCCATGATTTAGGATTGTCTGCCTCACCTAATCTTTTATCCAAGTTTGTGCCTGGACCACAGAAAGAATACCCTGGAAGATGTAATTCCCCTGGTATTCCAGTAGTTGTAAATTTACTTCCTGATAAAAACTTTTGTATATCTCCCACAGACTTCTTATAATAACCTGGACCAGCAACGGCCTCTGTCGACTGAAGTCAGAGGTCGACTGAAGTCGCCATGTTGCGTTGCCAATCCGAATTCACAGATTGAAAATATTAATCTGTGCCGAATTTCTTGCTGGAAACAACATTTTTGAACAGCTTCATAAGAAGAACAGGATTTTCATTTCACTAACAACAGTCTCCGCCGCCCATTATCACTACCAAGCTAGTATAAGCTCTGCAGCACGAATCAATAAGGTGAGTGAGTACGAGGTGTCACAATTATCATGAATGATTATCATATCATATGTCATATGATCTGATGATAATCAGTGTAATGTGTTGATGATAATCAATGTAATGTGTAATGTGTATAGCTAACCCCCTATGGCCTATAATATTTGTATTATTATAGGCCATAAGGCGGTAGCTTTCAGCTACCCCCTATAATAATAGGCCTTATGGCCTATAATTAATAATATATTGCCCAATCATCCAAACATTGAACAGACATTGGACAACCTTAATAAATATGATCTATAATCTACAGACTAACCTATGGCCTCCTATTAATATGTGTATATTATAGAGGGTAGCTTTCTGTAGTAGGTCGAAGCATATTGAACCAGTACCAGTCTCATTAATGTTTTCATGATTGATCAATATATTATAGGCCATAGTGGGTAGCTTAATGCAACCCCCTATGTGAGTAGCTTAAAGCTACCCTGTATGGCCTATGATATATTGATCAATCATGAAAACATTGAACAGACATTGGACAACCTTAACAAACATGATCTATAATCTACACATTAATGAGACTGGTTTAATATGCATTGACCTATAGAAGATGACGATCAACTATTATAATCGCAGTAGGTTGAAACATCAGATATGTCGAAACCTCGGAGAAACACTTCAATGCAAATGGTTAGTAAACTATTGATGTGCAAATAGGATCAGTTTGCTGAATTTTTTCCTGATGGGTTTATCTTTCAATCCAGTATTCATGGTTCGAACAACATGGTGGAGACGAATCTTTGTATCGCACTCACAGATGTGCTGTATGAGAGAAAATACATGATTACAGTCTGCCTCCGTCTCAAACATGTGATCACTAAGTGAGTCAAATGCACTCGATCCTACTTCTGCCAACACTGATGCAGAGATTGCAGATTTCAGGTAACTATCACGAGGAATCTTGCCATTTGTCACCGCTAGCATTCTCTTAACACATTTCTCAGTGGCTTCACATACTTGAACAACGCTTGATGTTGGAACGGTAAGGCCACCCCTTGTTTTAACAGCAATCAGCCTATAGGCAGGTAAATTGACATTATCATTCTGCATGAGAGCCAGCAAGCAATCTTGACATTTGAGTGTCCACTTAACCATCCTAACCACATATCCTGCAATATAGGTTACAACTGACTCCAGGAACACAGAAAGTTTGTTAAATGGTAGAATATCGGCATTATCATGGTGACTCGTCATTGGCTGGCGGAGCTGCAAATCGTAGCGTCTGGCTATGAGCATATCCTGCGTCTTATCTGGGACAGCTCTCTTAGTGATATTTTTGAATGACGCAGCTGTGAGGATGCGTGTTGTGCCCTGGGCTGAACAGTTCCCCTTGTTGGCTTTGATATCATGCCGCATCAGAAGACGCTTGTACGCTGCGATAAACTTTCTGGTTGTTGGATTGTTATTGCCACCACATGCTAGATGGACGGCTCCAAAGAACAACTCTATGTGGTCCTGGCTGAGCTTATATGTAAGCAAATACTTTAAAGATGAATTTTGGGGCTGGACATATGTCAGATAGAGGTTTTTAACGCTTACGATACAAGTCAGCATCCCAATAAATGCTGTTTTAAGTCTTGTCTTTGTCATGATTTGACCAGAAGTATTAGTCAAGGTCATGAGATAATTACTTGTCTTTTCCAGGAATGGAAAAAAGCTGCCTCACGAGCAGGATGCATCGGTGCCTTGTAGTTGCGTACCAAAGGGTTCCTGGAGTTCAACAGATCGAACAGTTGATCCAGTGTGCGGATGAAGATGCAAGTTCCCTCACTCCCTTGAAATTGAGGTAGTTTCAACTCTTCGCGGCAGAACTCAATTGCATCCGCGACACTTGAACTCAGCGTTTGAGCAGCCATATTAACTTTCATTATATTTGTCTTCCATTCGATATGTTTCCGACTAAGTTTGTTTGCCAACCGTAGTCCTTCCTGTTTCTGCAGTTCATACAAGTTTTCTACATATTTCCAGGAGATGACCCTCTGAGAACTGTCTCTCATAGTCTTCAGTGTGCCGAGGCATTTCCTTGCAAGCTTTAACATATGACACGCATCGAGGAATGCCCAAACGAGCTTGTGAGGATCTGCTGGGTGAGGGAACGACGAATTCATATTATCCGGGTTGATACTTGCGCCCAACTCTTTCAACATTGTCAAATGCGCTGAAGGCCCGTCACAGGTGAGATGACATTTAACAACAATTTCGTGTAGCTTTAGTAAACACAGAGACACAAGATTGGCCTGTTCTTTACCAGTCAAACCATTGATGAAGAAATGGGCGACTGGAACTCTCCAATGATCATTCACCGCGACCAACATAATTACTAAAGCGTTTTTAGCAAGTGGCATGGTATCGTCCAGATTACCTGCTCCAATGTCGACATATCCTAGCACCTTGTCACCAGACATCTCTACTGATTCCATCAGTGACATTTCGTCCAACATTATGGCACATAGCATACTCCTATCCTCTTTAAATCTCACCTCCAATGCGTCAAATACTACCTGGTTGAATCCCGGTGATCCGTCTATGGCACTGTACCAGGTTCGGATCGTTGAAGGACTAGGTAGAGCAAGATCGAATACCTCGCGTACACAGTCGTAGGCCTTCGCAGAATAGAAATTTAGCGCGAGGGCGAATGACTTGATCACAGTATCGTATTCTTGCCTGGATTTCTTTCCGCTTGCCTGATTCTTTAATATTCGACTCATAACCGCCAGTGGTACCCCAGAGAATGTCGAATTCAGTATCTCGACACAATTTTCCGAAACCATCCCTTTGTTTTTTAGTTCTTCAACAACAGAGCTTAATTTCTCTACCTTTTTCTTCAATCTTCGCGTTTTCTGCTGCGTAACCTTCAGTTTTTTCCTCAGGTTCTCGATGGTCTCGGTTGCCGTACCCAGCTTCCGTTTCATTTTACTGGGACTTGGATTGGCACAGTATGTGTGGTCTGCTGAAGTCGACGGCCTTGGTGGTGAATCTGGCGCAGCTGTTAATTTTGGCTCTGGGGCCAGGTGTCTGTCAACCGGTGGTTTCCAATGTATCGGTTTCTGTGTAGAAAATAACATAATTAATATCGGATCGAAATTTCGAATTAACTGGTGAACAGAAAACTGATAATTCATGGAAATTTCAGTGGTAAATTCAATACAGTGCGAACCGCTTGATAGAATCACAATTGGAGCACTCTGATTCAGGATTCCACTTATTTTAATTGCATATACAGGATGTCCATGAAGTTTGAAAATTTGCGCTAAATTTGATTTCCGCGGGAATTTATTCATTTTATAAACATTTTGAATGTGGATGAATTTATAAAATTAATGTGTTAGAATTAATTTTTTGGGCACTAATACAAAACGATCTGCATCGTCTGACACAGTCAGAATCATACAGAAATTCATAGAAAAATCCTTGTAGCAAAGGAGGTCGTTTTTCTGGGTATTCGCACCCAAAATCAATTCTAAAACTTTTATAGATTCAAAACAAATTAAGATGTGTCAAATAAATATTTGTATCAAATAAAAATATCTAATATTTGTATCAAATAAATATGTATTTTTTTAGTGGAGACCATTGTAATAAATCGTGTATACTACTAACCTTCTGGAGATGAGGTGGAAATTTGAAGATGCTTGGTATGACGCCCTGTTTAAGCCGTTTTGTCTGACCCGTACTGTCAAAGTCAGAGTTCAGGAAGTGTTCACTACAAAGTAATGTCACACCGGGCATTGGTGTAAAGTGTTCCCTTCTCTGCGCCTGGCCCCATTGTCTGCACAACTTTTCATCCTCAGGGAATCTGGAGAAAAAAGATCCGAATGACGTTTTTGATTATTGGCATTTGAAGGGATGGAAGGATGGGTACTACAATTGGGGTCAGTGGAGGTAGATTTCTGATATCAAGATAGATACGACCCCTTAACCCTAAGGCGCATAGGAAGCAAAATGATTTGGGGGTAACATTGGGTTCGGAGGACCGCGGAGCCAGGACCCTCGGAATAGGGAGAGCCCCGTGCCCCCAAATGGAAAAATATTGTGAGCTACCCGCCCAACTATTTACGCAGCCACGGCGGTCGATGGGGGGAATGAATCTCTGGAAAAAAATTGAATTCTAGACGCCTGGAAAACTCATTTCTGGCGTATTCCTGGATAATATGGTTTTTTTTACATTTTCTTTCAAATTATCGACTGTACTTTGCCATGATTGAGATTGTTATACTGGCGTTTAGCGTTTATATTGTAACTTCTTAAAATAATACTCTAAAAATAGATTGACGACTGAAAGAGAAAAAAAAGCATCAATAATCGCATTCTTACCGATGAAAGGTGCATGTGGAGCTCTTCCCAGACTTATTATTGCATCCGAACGCCACGCACTGTGGCATTTTTACGTTTACCGGTTCAAAATACTGGGAAAATAGTTAAAACTCTAAACGCATCTACAGGTTTTTTGAATTGCGCGCAACTAGCGAGTGGTAACGCAACATGGCTGCTGAGCCATTTCCGGTGACTTCAGTTCTCACTGCTGCGAGTAGATGGCATTGCTGGTCAGGTTATTATAAGAAGTCCGTGATATCTCCTCCGAGTTTGTGTTTGGAGATAAATTGATTTTTTTTTGAACCACACACCGAACATATACCTTTTTGTATAACCCTTTTATGTTTACTTTTAATATATGAAATATTTTTACTATTAGTTTTCTTTTTACATTTGAGACAATAACTCATTTATTTATGAGAAAAATTCCTGCAGAGTACAAAAACCTTTTTAGTTTCCAACATGCACATTTGAATCTTGATTTTTAAAACATAAAGAATCCTTAGAAATGCCTTCACTCTCTCCTCCATTTCTTTAAGAAAAAAATGAAAAACTTGAATTAAAATCAATATCTTGCCGATGACAATAGTGTAATCGAAAATATTGCAAATATACTTGTCAATTCTTTGTTTTACTCCTCGGTGGGTTGAGTTATTTTCTGTAATACCTCCAATCTTTTTTTAATCTCACTGGTTTCCATATTTTGATATTTATTCATTCTCGCTCTTTCCTCCCTCTCCTCCTTCTCTTTCTTCTCTCTTTCCCCCTTCTCTCTCTTCTCCCTCTCCTCCTTCTCTCTTTCCTCCCTCTCCTCCCTCTCCTCCTTCTCTCTCTTTTCCCTCTCCTCCTCTTTTTCCTCCTTTTCTCTTCTCCCTCTCCTCCTTCTCTCTTTCCTCCCTCTCCTCCCCCTCCTCCTTCTCTTTCTTCTCTCTCTCCTCCTTCTCTCTCTTCTCCTTTTCCTCCTCTTCTCTCTCTTCAACTCCTTCCTCGTCCCTTACTATCCTTGAATCGCGCACACCCCATAGAATATCATACATATATTCATCAGGATTTCTTGTTATTCCTGTATCCAAAATAATTTTTTTTACAACAGGAAACCAATAAAATTTATTTTGAATTTCTAAAAGAGCCTTACGTTTTCTTAACTTTATAATTTTCATTATTTAACATTTTCATTAAATCTAAAGTTGTCGGTTTATCAACATCAGCTAATGCCAATCTTTTATTGAAAATACCTCATTCTTATATTGTAGAACATATTTATTAAAATACCGAATACCCTTTTCTTGAAGGTATGCTTAGACACAGAAATGATAATTTTCTTGAAGCCTTCTTGCTGTCATTTATGAATTAGAAATATATGTGAGAATAATATTATTACACGAAACACCTCCCCATCTTCCCATAGTTAAATCCTTTTGTATTTCCCTACTTATTATTTATTATCCTGTTTTTTCTGTTTTCATGATATAAACTCAGGCAAAACCATTATTATATTTACCCTTATTAAATTCTTTTATTTGTTGTTTACTAATCTTGGCTCCACAAAACTCATTCTCTTTTCCAAGTGGATAATATTCTTCCTTACGAGACTGATTTAATTGTTCCAGATCTTTTAGGTCAATTTTAAATGACCAATTATACCCAAAATCATTCATATCATACCCCTATTGTTCTATTCTCATATACAAACGATACGCCCTCTTTATAAAAATTTATTTTAATTCGAACTGTGAATTCTGTATGACCTGGAGATAAAATCAACATTTCTGTATCTTTGGAATACACGGCCGTTTTATTTAAGAATATATATTGTGATAAATCACTTAATCTCACCAAGTCATTCGCGTCAGTCGGGCTTGGATATTTTTTTAATTTATAAGCATTTTTCATATTAATATTTTTGGTTATATTATTGTTACGGCTGTGGAAATTTGCAATACACCAGAAAGGGTCCTTAGATCAGTTATGACGCTAAGTTTATATGCAGATAGTTCCCCACCGTTGTTTAAAGGGAATTTGTTTGAATCATCGGGCTGCGACTCTTTGAGATAGCCGTTTTTCTGTTCTATCGTTATTTTGGACCGTCCAAAGACTTCAAATGAAGGCCGCGTGAAAGGCCTACAAAGGCGAGGGAGTTTTCTCGCCTTTTTTGCGGTGCCGGGGCTGACGGGAGAGGCCGCGAGAGCTCGCTGCCGATTGGTGGATACGGGGTGTGAGGCAGCCGTGAGGAGGAAACGCCCCTTTTCGAGGAGCTTCTCGAAAGGGCTAGAGGAGAGGCGGAGCCAAAAAGGGGATGGAGCGAAGCCCCGCGGAATATAGGGCGGATCGTGCGTGGGCTCGCTCTCTTAGTGGACGTCGTGTTTGAGCTCTCTCTCTCTCTCTCTCTCTCTCTCTCTCTCTCTCTCTCTCTCTCTCTCTCTCTCTCTCTCTCTCTCTCTCTCTCTCTCTCTCTCTCTCTCTCTCTCTCTCTCTCTCTCTCTCTCTCTCTCTCTCTCTCTCTCTCTCTCTCTCTCTCTCTCTCTCTCTCTCTCTCTCTCTCTCTCTCTCTCTCTCTCTCTCTCTCTCTCTCTCTCTCTCTCTCTCTCTCTCTCTCTCTCTCTCTCTCTCTCTCTCTCTCTCTCTCTCTCTCTCTCTCTCTCTCTCTCTCTCTCTCTCTCTCTCTCTCTCTCTCTCTCTCTCTCTCTCTCTCTCTCTCTCTCTCTCTCTCTCTCTCTCTCTCTCTCTCTCTCTCTCTCTCTCTCTCTCTCTCTCTCTCTCTCTCTCTCTCTCTCTCTCTCTCTCCTGCCTGGATCATCGCGTTGGATTCTTCCTCTCTCCTGCCTGGGACATCGTGTTTGGACTCGTCGGGCTCTGGATCGTCGAAGGCTCGTCTCTCCCTCTGGGCGCCAAGTCGTGAGGGTTGCGAGCAGTGGTCCCGGGTCGAGGCGCGCACAAGAGGAGAGTGCCGGAGAGGGCTCGCCTACCGTCACCCCTTGAGGGGGCAGGTAACCTGCTACGGTCTGGCGGGACCCTTTCGGTCTCCCAGGTCCCGTGTCATAAAGACCCAAGTGGTCCAGCCTGACCCCCTTGTCTGTGAGGGGGTCTTTTCTTTCCATTTCTTTTGCTTTTGTATGACTGCTGTGGCGCCGTGTCCCTATAAGTTAGACCTGTGTAAGTGACTGTACATTGCTCGTATTCGGTGGCAACGCTTTTCTTGTATATTGCATGATTCCTTGCTTGTGTTGTGTGTGCAATATGTGCTTTGTAATAAATGTCCTTGTGTGAAATGTATCCCATTCGTTATCTCTTTCCTCATTGAAAGTGCCATCTTGAATCGCGGAATAAATTAGTAGTGGGTTTTGAACACCCAGGGTAAAGAATAGAATCTGATCCGTCAAGGTCGGCGATAACACCGCTCGGTTATCACTGCAGCACGGAACGGACCACTTAAGCGGTTCGTGTCCTAGGCCGACCTGCGGCGAGGTACGATCACCCGGTCGACAATTAATTCACAGTGAATTAATACCGAATGTATTCCTGAGGATATTTGAATGACATTATCACTGTGAAACGTCCCATTAGTTTCAATCTTTTTTGAGGAGAAACCCAATAACTCTCTAAATGAATTATTATCAATTGTGAAATCAACCTTGTAGTTATTTTTAAGTTTAATCGTCGATTTTGAAGTATGTTTTTGAATATCGATAACAATATTTTTTGGTTCATCACCCTGTTCTTTCATAAGACGAGCAATTTCGGAAGATATTTGAGAAATCTCATATGCTCCAGGTGAGACTGTTATCGTTTTGTATGCACTTCCAGGATTATAACTAAACTTGTCATTTTTCTCAGTTATGTTAAATAAGGTATTATAAGTTTCCATGGACAATAAAGATGCCTCATATTCTTTTGTTGGGTCAAGTTGTAGTGGGTTTGGGAATGAAGATGTGTGGTCACTTGTTGTAAAATTAAAACTCAGGATTGTGCTTCTCATCTTATTTAATATGATATAAAATGTCTTTATATTGAGATTTATTAATTATTTTCATGTTCCTCAACTGGTCTAAAATGGCTGATGCTTCATTAAAACAATTGTTATTTCCAGCCTTCTTACTACCTAACAACAATAACAGTCTATTAACTAATTGCGATGGGTCATTTGGAAGAAAACTTATCACAGAACCAAGGATACTTAAAGCCTGAACAATGTGTTTCTCCTTCTCATTCTTGCTACATTTACCAGAAAGACTAACCCTATAATCAACAGAGTTCAGCAGATCAATATATACTCTATAATCATTATTTTTTCATATCCAATGGTTTATCAAAATACATTGATTCATTCCACACAGTTGAAGCTTGTCTTCCATCTTTTGTGAGAAGAAACATTAATCTGGGTGTTAGTTTAACAGGGGGTTGAGGAGACCTCAAGAACCTTAATTCATCATTAAATATCAATACCTTTTCTTGAACAAGATGAAATATTGCTGGTTGTTCTGTTGGAATGAGACCTGCTTTGGTTTTTGATTCCGCTGAATATTCATTGTTTTGAAGAGCATTCACAATATAAGCAGAGGGGTGATTAATCTCTTCCAGTTGTTGAAATAATCCTTCATCATCATATTCTATTTCCCCGAAATGCTCTACTTCTTCCTCCGTCATTTGATCAAAATCTTTTAACATTTGATGTTTTTTAGGAGTATATTCTACTGTGGGAACTGTGGAAACATCGACAATTTTTTCTTTGAAAGTGGTTAAAAAAATTTCTCTTGTTTTCTTTCAAATAATCCAGTTGCCAGGTTGAGTACCTTGTTGTTGCAAGAAGTGTATTGTTTTTTGATTGTTTCGGACTCGCATGGGTCTATAGAAAGAATTTAGCTTGGATGCCGGAGTGGCAACCTTGGGGAACTCCGATAATTTGCATAAATCCAAGATGGTCACCACGGATGGAGGTGGAAAATAACTTTTCAACCAATCAACCTACAATCACGTGTGATACATTTTTTCCGTATAATTTTGAGACGAGGAATAGATTTCTGAGGTCAATTGTGTGGTTCGGGGTCAAATTCAGGGTCAAAGATCAAGTTCAATGTCATTTTTGGACTATTGGGGGGTATAAAACTTGTTGACCCCTGCATCAACTG
This sequence comes from Eptatretus burgeri, assembly GCF_056783735.1. Classification (NCBI taxonomy): domain Eukaryota; kingdom Metazoa; phylum Chordata; class Myxini; order Myxiniformes; family Myxinidae; genus Eptatretus; species Eptatretus burgeri. The sequence goes on from NC_140965.1 coordinate 90,703,127, forward strand.
CAGATCACTCCGACTCGATAGTTGATGAACGATCCCATTGATTCTAATCTCACCTCTACTTCTTTTCAGAGAAACGTATGATGGCTGACTCAAGGTGTCTTCTCCCGGTGTGTCATGGAGCTGGAGACGAAACGAAATTCACTGAGATCGGGATGAAGAAGCTCATCTTGTGCGCCAAATCCCGTGGAGATGGGGACCTGCAGGCTAAGCTACAGAACATTATTGATGTTGGTGGAGATGCGGCAAGCATAGCCTGCCACAAAGGTTGCTACTGTACTTATACATCAAAATAGAAAATTGAGAGAGTGAGAAAGTCACAGAAAAGAAAGGCTGAAGATGAGGGTGTAAGGACAACTACAAGGTCTCATACTAAGGTAGCTGACAAAGGTGTGTTTGAGTACAAACATGATTGTATGTTCTGTCGCGAGGAATGTTTACCCAATGATGATAGACACCTAGAAAGATGGGGCCGCATTTGTGAGTGTATGACCAAAGAATGTTTTGACACAGAACGTAACCCACTTCCAACTATGAAAGATGTGCTCCTTGATGTTGCTGAGCAGCGTAATGATGATGTCGCGAGAAGGGTCAAGTTGCACCTTACTTTTGTTTCTGATCTACCTTCTGCTGAGTGCAAGTACCACGTCCGCTGCTATAACAGTTTCACGAAAGTCCCCACATCTGCTGATTTGCCAACTGGTAGTGCAGATGAAAATGCTCTGAAGGAAGTCACTGAGTACATGAACAGAGACAGGTCCAGAATATGGAATAGTGTTGAACTGCATTCCCTGTACTCGGATCTAAGTGGCAAGCTCGCTCGACGTGACATGTTTAGCAAGTTGACTGACTGCATGAGTAAGGATGTTATCGTTGTTCGGCTAGATGGCTGTGCTACCATTGTTGGTTTCCGTGAGTCCATTGCAAAAAGTCTCAAGATAATAAGGTAGACGATACGGATGAGAGGAGCATTGCTTCCATGGTGAGGCAGATCAAGCATGAGGCACGGTCGGTCAAGAACAACAGTGCCAATTACGACCTATCAGAGTTTACACAGGCCAACACAATCAAGGCGACGAGCCCAAGTTTGTTGAAGTTGGTTTCGGACCTGGTCTCCAGTGGTAAAGTGACCAATAAATCTCTGAGCCTGAGCCAGTCAATTCAGAGTCACGTTTCAGGTACCAGAAATCAGACAACATGAGGACTGGCCATCAAACTGTTGCACCTGCACGGCAGTTCCGAATTTCTCAAACTCCTTCATGAGCATGGCTTCACGATCTCGTATGATGAGGCCCTGAGATTCCGAAAATCGGAAGCTCGTCGACTAGGTGATAATGCACAGGTTCTCAACCAGTTCATTGGGTTGTGTAGAACTGTCAGCGTCAACTTCGCATGGTTTGACAACTTCGATCTCCAGGTATTCACACCCAATGTTCGACGCACTACCCATGTCCTCTCACATGAATTCCAGCAACCTCATCCTGCAGGTATGCTGGAGTATGGCCGCGCTAAACCAGGGATGCAGACCATACTCGCAAAATCTGCTGACCAGCAGGCTCCACCTGAAGTTGACATCATGAAGTATGGGTGGGAAATAAAAGATTGCACCCCAGTACCAGCAACCTCCGATCAGCCCCCAGGACCCCCAAGATCTCATGGATGCAGTCTGATGCAATGTAAGGCAGCGGTGAAGGCATGCGGCACTGAACATTGCAGCTGTCACCATGGAAAGATATCATGCACTGTGTACTGCGCTTGTGTTTGTATTGACGCCTGCTTCAACCCATTCAAGACAGGAGACGAAGACCAAGATGAAGTGGAAGAGGAAGGAGAAGCAGATGTGGAAGATGAGGAAACTGAACATCTTGATCTTGCATTTGGCTCTGATGATGAATTGGAGTGATCGCCGTTAATGAATAAACGCTTGACCACCATCGCTCTGAAAATGTCATTGTTATTATATTATTTCATTTATGGCCGAAAATGACCTTGAACTTGACCTTTGACCCTGAATTTGATCCTGAATCACAAAATTGACCTCAGAAATCGATTCCTCAGGTCAAAATTATACGGAAAAGTGGTATCACACGTGATTGTAAGTTAATTGGTTGAAAAGTTATATTCCACCCGCATCCATGGTTCCCATCTTGGATTTATGAAAATTAGCGGAGTTCCCCAAGGTTGCTGCTCCAGCAACCAAGCCAAATTTTCTCGGTAGACCCATGAGAGTACGAAACCATCAAAAAACAATACACTTCTCATTACAACAAGGTTGAGTACAGAACATATACGGGTGGCGAACGGACTAAAATGCTTCTTCACCCGTTACTTTCTGTCTGCGTTTCTTCTTTATGTCTTCCTGTTGTTTTACAAATTTTGAAACCAACTCTTGATAAACCTTAAATCTTCTTGCTCTTTCTTTTGCATCCATTTATTAATTGGAAAATATCATTTAATAGCTCATCTTGTTTCACAACAATATATTAATAATTTTCAGTCGTGTGCTTCATGTAATCCGCAAATTCTTTTTTACTGCATAATGTTGAACAATTGTCTCTCCAAAAATTGTTTATATCTATTGAATTTAACTTGAATAAAATAAAAGTATTAGCATTGTTTCTGATGGAACGACAAGGAAGTTGAAAGTATGATTGACTAAGATAAATACAATTACAAGAAGAATGTCTCCCTCTTGTGTAGTAGCTGTCCATTACCGTTTGGTTTCTCTCATGAACACAATCAAAGATAACAAGGTTCTTTTTTGATTTATCCAAATCTTGGGGAGATGGTATATCATCCGTATTATCACTAAGAATACAAGTTATCAGTTTTGATTTCTTTTTACATCTCTGTGTATCACAAAATAGTTGCATTATATCTTCAATGTTATAATCATTTAGGTTTTTTTGAAGTTTAAATAAACCGATTATAGCTTCTTTTTGAAGACCAGCATTAAAACCTTGTGAGAGTAGTTGATACTCTGGTTGAAAACTCGACTTTGTGAAAATTATTAAATTATCATAATCTAAAAAGTTAGGAGTCAGGAGAATCTTCAAAAGTAAGCAGGTTTTTCCGCATCCGCTTGAACCAACTATGAGACATCTTAATGAATTTGGGAGATTTTTTTGGTTGTTAAATTTTATCTTATTTTCCCAAATGGGGAAAAAAATCATTCATTTATATATTTGGAATACAGGTTATTTAATTTATTATTGGCTTTTTTAGAAAATATATATTTTAACCTCAGTTCAGGTTTAATTTCAAGATAATCCATTATTTTATTTATACAATATCTTGTGTTGATATTTCCCTGAAAATCACATCCATGAATAATTAATATATAACAACAATCCTTTGAACATTTCTCTAATACGTTCAGTTTCTTCCCTTGTAAGGAAAGGTGTGTTATCACGCTCATACTTTACATTAATTTCTCCAATCAATCTTGTAAAGTAATTCATTTTTGGTCTAAATCTAAAAGAATTATGTTCCTTTTTATATTTTTATTATCATTAATTATAAGATAATCACAGAATATACATTGTTTATAGGCTTTTGACTGTGTTTAATCCCACTCTATCACACGCAGGACAACTCTCAAATTTGTCATATGGAGAATCAGAGACGTCTAGCATATTTATAAAGTAAAACTTTACTTAAACTAAAATTCATCTATACTTTCAGTTGCATTTTGACTCGTATTTAATAATATTACCATCAATATCTATATGCTTTTTTTCATTACCAGATTCAACGACAACATTTTTTTATATCAAAGGTAATTTTAAAATGATCCTGAACTACTATTGAACGAAATGTCATTTCACCTGATATATTAACATCCTTTTATTTATTTCATCAGGATTTACATCTTTAGGGTTGTTGGAAAAAACACAAATTTCTCCTTGCAGATTACAGATGGTCTTATCTTTTCTTTCTAAAGCTTCATTCATAAGGTTTTTATTTTTATATACTTTTTCTTGTTTCATTGCTTTTTCTAGTTTTGTATATATTACCAGAAGGAGAGGAGAAACTTTTGTTAGAGATACTTTAATTGATGTTCTTCCAGGTATACTAAAAGCCCTTCCACTGAAGGAAATTGAAGAACTCATCTTATCCACCATAATTGTTTTTATCCAATTGTTGTTATATTTATCTTTGTTCAATTTTACATCCTTGACATATTTATCAGTATCTTTTACAAATGAAGAGATTGAATGAAACTTGTCTTTTGTGTCTTGAAACATTGTATTTATTAAGTGAAAAAAGTTGGAGGATAAAATGGTTTTAAGCAAAGATTCACCTATAAATTAAACAAAATTTTCATCAAGAAAATTTTAGTTTAAGCAAAGTTTTATTATATAAATATGGTGAACACAAAGTATTGCGATGTTTGCAATCACGAATATAAATATTATTAAAAAAACACCATCAAACCAACAAACATACATTTAATCTATTTCATCAAATATCTCCTCTTGAGTTGGAAAGAAAACATTGTGATATCTGCTCAAAGGATGTTTTGAAGAGTAGTTATAATAGACATCTTCAATCACAAAAACACAAGAAAAATGAGTTTAAAGTAAAGGGAGACTATTATATTGAAAACACTGATGGGGCATTTAAAGGGCATATTAAAATAAGGATTTTTCAATTTGGAGAACCCGGTCCATCATCAATAGCTAAATCAATTGAAATAATGAAACCTGATGTTGAAAAAGTTGTGAAAAAGACATTAAAAGAAATGAAAACTTGAACATTTTATATTGGAGTGAAAATGAATATGAAATGACAAGATGAATAACAAACTCCTTATATGAGAACAGATCTTCATTTTATAACATCATTTCAAGATTTTTTGAATAGTGGGGTTTATGAAGAACTATCAAGACAAGAGGAGGATGTTGATAATACAGTGGTAGGAAGTGGATTTAATATTTTAAAAATCATCTTTTTTGATATACACATTCTAAAATCAAACCCTCTTAAAGCTTCTTCTTATATTGAATTACCAAAAGAAATAAAACAAAAGAAGGCAGTTGTTAATATAAAGAACAATGATAATAAATGTTTTCTCTGGTCTGTTCTTGCTCACTTTCATCCACCAAATTGTAATTCAGAAAGAGTAAAACAATATATGAAATATGAGAATACCTTGGACATTAAAGATTTTAAATTCCCAATGCCACTAACAGATATTCCTAAATTTGAGAAAAAGAATAATCTTTCTATTAATGTATATGGATTAACGGATACAAACAAAGTTCAAATATTAAAAATTTCAAACAACTATAAAAATGAAGAAACACACATTGATCTTTTATATTTTAGTGTTGGAAAGAATTCACATTATACAAACATCAATTATTTATCAAGATTAATCTCTTCTCAGGTATTCAGAACAGCAAACAAAATATATCGTTGTAAGCGATGTCTTAATTCATTTCATACAAAAGAACGATTAGAAGAAGATTCAAAATATTGTAGTAATCATAAATCAGCTGTAATTACAATGCCTAAACCTGGTGAAAAGATTTATTTTGAAGATTATAATAAATCTATCATGCACCCATTTGTGATATACGCTGATTTTGAATGTATCCTAAAAAAGATAAATACTGCTTCTAATCCAAAAGAATCACATAAAAATAAATATCAAAAACATATTCCTTGTAGTTTCTGTTATTATATCAAATCATCTGTTGGAGAAAAGTATAATAAACTTGAACATTATAGTGGAAAAAAAGCTTCACAAGAGTTTGTAAAGCGATTAGAAAAGGATTGTATAAGACTAACTAAATTAATGAAAGAAACAAATGAACCGATGAAATTAACCGAAGAAAAGTTAGAATTTAGAAAGAACAATATCTGTCATATTTGTGAGGAGCAAATTGAGGAGTCTAAATTTAGGGATCATTGTCATCTTACTGGTAAATATAGAGGTCCCGCTCATTCCTGTTGAAATCTTAATTATAAATTTCCTTCTTTTATTCCAGTCTTTCTTCACAACAGCGCCAACTATGATACACATCTATTTATAAATGAACTTTCAAAAACACCAGGGAATATTTCTGCCATAACAAACACAAGTTAAAAGTATATTTCATTTACAAAAATGATATTCACAAAACCTTTAACTCGTATTAGGTTTCTCGATTCTTACAAGTTTATGGGAACACCAATAGCCTACCCAGCATCAAATCTAAGCTCCATGGGGTCTTTTCCAAATCTTAATTCATTCTTTCCAAAAGAGGAAATTCTAACGAAAAAGGAAATTCAGATTAAAGAGAGAATTCAAAGTAAAGAGGAAATTAATGAAGAAATTATAACTGAAGATGAAATTCTAATTATAAAGAAAATTCAAACAATGAATGAAATTCTAACTAAAGAGGAAATTCTGATTAAACAGGGAATTCTAACTGGAGAGGGAATTCAAACAAGGAATGAAATTCAAAGTAAAGAGAAAATTCTTACAAGTAAGGGAATTTATCCTTATGATTATATGGATTCATTTATGAGATTTAAAGAAACACAACTTCCTTCAAAAGAAAGTTTCTATAATAACCTTTATGAAGAAGAGATAAGTGATAAGGAATATAAACATGCACAAGAAATTTGGAAAATATTTAAGATAAAGAACCTTGGAGAATATCATGATTTTTATCTAAAAACAGATGTTTTATTGTTAGCTGATCTGTTTGAAGCTTTTAGATCAATCTGGCAGAATAAAAATTGTTATGGATTAGATCCTGCCCACTATTTCACAGCTCCTGGTTTAGCTCGGAGTGCAATGCTGAAAATGACAAAACAAGATAAAGATTTAATCAGTGATGTAGATCTGCTTTTGATGATTGAGAAGTCGAAGAGAGGTGGAATATCACAAGTATGTTCAAAAAGATATGTTTAAGCAAATAATAAATATCTTCCAAATTATGATAGTGAAAAAGATAGTAATTATTTGATGTATTTTGATGCTAATAATTTGGATGGATGGGCAATGTCTCAATCTCTACCTTATGGTAAATTAGAGTGGGTGGAAGAAAAGGATTATGAAAAGGCTTTGATGAATATTGTTATTTCTTCTCAAGAGGAATTGAATGAGGAAGAAGAAGGTTATTATTTTGAAGTTGATTTGAGGTACCCGAGTGATCTTCATAATAAGCATGAAGACCTTTCTTTTGCATGTGAGAAAGAAACCCCAAAGAAAGAATGGTTAAGTGATTATAAAAGTTTTAATATTAAAGGCAAATCAACAGAAAAGTTATTAACAACATTCTATGATAAAGAGGGATATGTTTTGCATCACAGAAGCTTGAAACAGTTTTTGAGAGAAGGATTGAGAGTAACTAATATTCATCGAGTTTTAAAATTTAAACAAAGTCCTTGGATGAAAAAGTATATTAAATTCAATACAGATATGAGAACAAATACAAAAGCAAAATTTGAAGGGGAATTCTATAAATTGATGAATAATGCTGTCTTTGGAAAGACAATGGAAAATGTTAGAAACAGGCAAAACATTAGATTTGCAACATCTTGGAAAGAAGCTTCGAGATTGATAAATAAATCAAGTTTTAAGAGAGAAGAGGTTTTTTCAGAGAACCTTTCTGCTATTCATATGGAAAAGGAAAGTATTGTAATGGATAAACCAATTTATATTGGAACAGCAGTTCTTGATTTATCAAAGATATTGATGTATGATTATTTGTATAATGGCTGAAAGAAAGAGTATGGTGAAAATGTTTCATTGTTGTATATGGATACTGATAGTTTTATCCTAGATATAAAAACTGATGATGTTTATGACGATATGAAGAAAAATATTGGAGTATATGATAAAAGTAATTTTAGTAAGAAGAGTGAGTTATTTTCCAAAAAGAATGAAAAGGTTATTGGTAAGTTTAAGGATGAGTTGGGTAGAAAAGTAATGATTGAGTTTATTGGATTGAGAGCAAAGGCATATGCTTATAATATGGTGATGAGATTTATGAGGTTAAAGGGAATAAAGAAATATGTAATAAAGACATCAATAACTTTTAGAAATTATTATAATTGTTTGATGAATAAGAAAGAATATAGGAAAATGAATACAATAAGAAGTTATAAACATAAGATATATAGTGAAGAAGTAAATAAAAAGACATAATGAGCCTTTGATGATAAGAGATTTATTTTAGATTATGGAATAGATTGTGTTCCATATGGATATTGTATGATAGAGTGTATAGAATGGATTGTGTTTTCATGATGGGAAGATAGGTTCGGGTTTTTAAGGGCTACCGCCACGTTTTTTTCACTATATAATGGTCAAACCAAGTATTAATCAAACGAATGAGTGGATAAAATCTCAGTCTTGGTATATAAATGGAAAACATAATGAAGATATCTAATAAGTCTTATTGAAAAAATAACTAAAACAAAGGTAAATAAAACAAATAAGTGAATCAATTTAAAAACTAGTAAGTTAGAGGATGTCAAGAAAAAAATAAATATCCTTGAATGGACTGAAAACTTTGATGGTTATCAACTGAACAATGGAAAAACAATTTACTATAATCTCAAAATGATATGTGGCTCAGGAGGTGGTCAAACAAGAGCATTAAGAGAACTTTATCATTTCGTAATGGCACAAAAGGGGTATCATAAAAAAATATAAAGATTCAAATGTTTTATTTTTAAATATTCTAGATGGGGATTATTGTGCAAAGAAAATTAAACTATTGAAGGAATTTGAGAATGAACAAATCTTTATAGGTTCACTGAGTGAGCTAAACAATATGCATTGGTTATTTGAAAAAGAGTGTCCCTTGGCTTACATGTTTCAGATATTTCTTTAGAATCACCTTTAACAAATCACATTACTACTTTACTACTTGAACAAATCTTTATCTTATTGCATTGGTTATTTGAAAAGTGCCCCTCGGTTAAAAGGGGAGACAAATAAATATACCTTGGGATAAAAAGGGGGTTTATTTTTTCGGGAAAAAAATATATGACTCGCTGAAAATCCCCCATTCACTAACATGGGGAAAAGTGAGCCAGAATCAGTATATTCACCCTACCAATATTATTGTTTGTAGTTTTTATTTTGGTTCATTTTTGCTGAGAGAGGGCATTGGCACAATTTCAAGTCATCATTTGGACATGCATCTCGGATGGATGGATTGAATTTAACGTTTATTACAATATTATTGTCAAAGCAATATGATAGTGGTGGTCTTATGTTCGGATAATAGAATGATAACCCAGAAGTTATGGGTTCAAGTTGGGTTGAAGGCAGCATTATTTATGATTTGGACTCTAAGCTTGTGGAAGCTAAGCTCACCTCAGGCGAATTATCATGTTGCTAACAGGTTGGTAGTAAGAATCCAGCTAGTTCACTTATGATCAGGAAAGAGGGATAATCTTTCTGCCATCATGGTTTGGTTTACATGCAAGGGAATTCCAAAGTTTGTGTGTCCCCCCCCCCCCCCCCACAAGAGTGAGATTCATCGATCAACGGAAAGAGAACGAGGCAGGAAAAACCGCCAAACAAACTCAGCTCGACAACACTCAGAGACGTCTAAAAAAAACAACACTGATGGGGTAGTGCACACTCCAATATTGTAATCCATCAGTTTTAAACATTTGAGAGCAAAAAATAACTTAAATAAATGATTTATTAAACAGAAAATAAAGTTATAATGGAAAAATAAAGACGGGAGGTAACCAAAATCTAATTTTGAGGTGCCTCCACACAAACAAGGGGAGCAGAATAAAACAAAGAAAAATAATCCCTCCTTTATTTCAGCACTTAGCTTCAGGTCCAGGAGTGAGTTTCAGTAGCTTGAAAGTAACCAAACTGCTTCGTCACTACATGGAAGGATGCGCCCCAAAATGACACTAAGCCACTCTCAACCGCCGTGCAGCCTCTTCATCGATCATCCTCACCACCGACCAAATCTTCTGCTTTGTAGAATGGCACCATCTCATTCCCCCATTGGCTTGACATGAGGCATTGGCGCTCATCCCACATGCAAGCAAACTCACCTCAGCACAAACACAATAATCACACGGTCTTCTTCATACGTCAAAGGAAAGGCAGCCATAATGCCCTGCTCTTTCGCCCACCGTTCCTGCCTCTGTTGCATCTGTCCCACTTCGAGCCCTCATCTCCGACTGTGTCTCTCCTACTGCAACGACGTTCCTCCCCATTCTCTTGTTGAGACACGCACTGTTTTCTCTGATCACGTCCCTCACACCGAACTCCGCTCATGCATTCG